>NC_057810.1:42319348-42437065 GCF_018294505.1 Triticum aestivum
CTCCTCTTGTTGGATCAACAAGGAGGAGACTTCCCCGGTCTGTACGTGTGTTGAACGCGGATGGGCCGTACTTTCGGTGTTAGATCGGATCTTCGGCGATTTGAATCGCCACGAATACGACTCCCTCATCCGCGTTCTAGTAATGCTTCCGCTTAGAGATCTTCAAAGGTATGAAGATGCTCATCCTCTTCCTATCTTGTTGCTAGAATCTCCATAGATTGATCTTGGTGATGCATAGAAAATTTTGAATTATTGCTACGTTCACCAATAGTGGCATCATGAGTTAGGTCTATTGCGTAGATTCTATGCGCGAGTAGAACACAAGTAGTTGTGGGCGTTGGTTTGTTCAATTTGCTTACCGTTACTAGTCCTATCTTGTTTCGGCGGTATTGTGGGATGAAGCGGCCCGGACCGACCTTACACGTACACTTACGTGAGACAGGTTCCACCGACTGACATGCACTTGTTGCATAAAGGTGGCTAGCGGGTGCCAGTCTCTCCCACTTTAGTCAGATCGGATTCGATGAAAAGGGTCCTTATGAAGGGTAAATAGCAATTGGCATATCACCGTTGTGGCTTTTGCATAGGTAAGAAACGTTCTTGCTAGAAACCCATATAGGCCACGTAGAACATGCAACAACAATTAGAGGACGTCTAACTTGTTTTTCAGGGTATGCTATGTGATGTGATATGGCCAAAAGAATGTGATGTATGAGATTGATCATGTTCTTGTAATAGGAATCGACTTGCATGTCGATGAGTATGACAACCGGCAGGAGCCATAGGAGTTTTCTTAATTTATTTTATGACATGTGTATCATTGAATAACGCCATGTAATTACTTTACTTTATTGCTAAACCGTTAGCCATAGTAGTAGAAGTAATAGTTGGCGAGACAACTTCCTGAAGACACGATGATGGAGATCATGAGGATGGAGATCATGGTGTCATGCCGGTGACGAAGGTGATCATGCCGTGCCTCAAAGATGAAGATCAAAGGCGCAAGATGATATTAGCCATATCATGTCACTATGTGATTTGCATGTGATGTTTGTCATGTTTACATATTATTTGCTTAGAACGACGGTATCATAAATAAGATGATCCTTCATAAAATTACAAGAAAGTGTTCCCCTACCTATGCACCGTTGCGAAAGTTCGTTGTTTCGAAGCACCATGTGATGATCGGGTGTGATCTATACCTACCTATACTAATTACGGACTCCCTAAAAATTACCACGTTAATCAGTAATTAGGAGCCGTTGATCCAGTGGGACCGTATTATTACAGTGTAGATTAACCCAGCTAACCCCGACTTAGTTTTGCTAAATTCGGCCTATTTTTTCTTATAGAAATAACAAAAAGCCATGTAAATCTCAAACTACCTACGTAATCCACCTTCTCCTTCTCTCCCCGTTAGAAAAACAACAACAATCTGAAACAGATCTTGCTGCATGATATCTCAACTGTCTCCCAACAAAAAAAAATACATCTCAACTATCAACCCCTCCCCCGTGAGAAACAAATCTCTGGATCAAGATGAGGTTTTCCTTTGGTTTTGAATTCTATATTTTTAATGCTTTCCACTATTCAATCTCGAACACCTCCACAAGCTCTTTTCCTTGGTCGGATTTCTGCTACTGATTCTTTCCCACGTTAACTGGCTGCCGCCTCGCAAGGGCATATGCAGGATTACTGTCCTGGATTGGTTCATCTGTTGATATCCACCAGAATCCATGAACATATATGCGTTCCGCCCAGATTCTCAATGTGTTCTCCAACCTGGACCTTCACAGAATTGGATGATGGTGCAGATTTTATTCTTTAAGTCTTTCCAGCAGGGTAGCAAGATTGTGTGGACTGTGGAGAGGATTTCAAGTCCAGCAATTTTTTTCCTGACAAACGTCGATCAAAATCAATCTACAAGAATCGGTGCGGCCTCACCCCATCCCTGACCTCCACAACGATCACACCATGACCTGCGACCTGAAGTTTATTCTCTACAAGGTAATTGTAAATTAATCTGCAGAAATTTCCGATTTTTTAGTATATATGGTTAGTGTCCACAGACTGAATCTTGAATCTCTCTCCAAGCTTTCCTCTTTCACTGTCTATCTACTGCAGATTCTTTCGGATGTTACAAAGCTGCCACCTCCCGAGTAACTATGATGCCCCTCAGCCCGGACAATACACCCATTGCACCCTTACCTCCCGCAGCATATGCTGAGCTCGTACTTCAGTGCTTCATAATGCCCTTGCTGGAACAGCAATGACCACATCACTAGCATGAAGACCAGCAAGAAAGAGGTATGTCTTGTGCTTCAATTTCTTCTTACAGTTTTGAACTACTTATAGATTGATTTTTCCTCTTATCTCCTGTAGTAGCTACGGGTGATGTATATTGCATATTTGTCTTACACGTTGATGAAGAAGGTGCGAGACTGGGCCATCAGTTAAATGTCAGTGTGCCATGCAACCACAGGGAGACACACTTTGCCATCCAACGACATAACAAGGACGAAGCCAACCCCCATCTGCATGCGTTACTCAAGCGGCAGAATACAATAAACGTTGCAGCATATACCCCTTTTCTCTAGCCAGTTTCAAACATTCCTCTATCTACCTACGTGTGACTTACTCGCCATCCATTTTTTTGAGCCGTTCAGGTAATGCTGAGAGAAAATAGCTAGGAATGGGCCTTTTTCTTTTCTGATGATTGTGGAGTTTTAAAGCTGAAAAGGATAAATTTATATATGTAAGGTAACGTTATATCCTCTGAAACAATGCTCAACTCCTAAATTTAGGACACAGTGGCATTACATGGTATACTCTAAGTAAGAGTAGCTTCTATTGTGCAGGTAGTTTTCCTACATGCTAGATATTATAACATGCAGATTATTATCGCTGAAGTGAATTGCATAGAATATTTTGGACTCATAAAGTAACAGTAATAGTAGTTGTTCTGTTTTGTGTAGATTAAATAGTTTGTCTACCAGCCATTATTTTCATATATGTACTTTAAACAAAATCAATCCTTATCTCTCTGATGTTTACTGCTCCAAAATTGGTGCACGTAAGTTCCGGCTCTCAATCCCATTTATTAGTTCCTTCTTGAGCGTGTGCATGATCAGCCAAGTAGTGATTACATTTTTTCCTCGCCAACTATACTTCACGAAATTCTAACATTTTCTATTTTGAAGGAAACGGTCAAGAACAAGCAGCTATATCAGTTCTTTTTTGTCCTATTATACTTGGATCTGATTTCTTCTAAAGTGCGACGCCTAAATAGTTCATGGTGTGGTCAGGTTCATTCTTCTCTTCATAGTATATATCTTCTCAAATTCTAGGTATTCACCTATCTGAATATTATAATTTCTTTACACTTATAGCTAGGTTTGTAACCTGTATGACTGCTTTCCTACTATAGGTATGTTCTGACATGCTTAGGCATTGACTTAGATGAACAAAAGCCAGTTTTTTGCCAAGACACCCAGCTACAGATGGTTGTTTACTTATCAAGTATCTCATAATTCACGAGGGGACACAAATGGATGTTCATGGTGTCAATCAGTACATGTAGGTTGTGTGGTACAAAGGCCAGAATGGCTGGTCTAAGATTAAGGAGATTCCATGTTGAGGACCAATGCCGACGTTTCCTTTGTTTATTAATTAAAGTCATTGTGTACGTCAGGGAGAAGCTTCCTTTAAAAAAGTTCTCTTCTAGCCCCTTGAGTTTTTGAAGATGAGAAAGATGAATTATGCAATTTTTATTTCCCGAATAATAAATTGGCATACAAGAAAACATTTGATGTTTTGATTTCTTTTGTTGCCCTCACTGGTGTCATCGACTGTTCTATTTTATTTGCACAAAAGCTATAAGGACTCTCTAAATTTTAATAGGAGTACATTTAACTATCGGACTCAGCATTGAATTTATACACCATTGTCGAGGTCACAATAAGGACAATATTTTAACGATTACATCCTTGGTTAAATAATAAGCAAACTTTCCCCATAAAGCGACTCTAATTTTATCACCCCTCTGGGTCGTTTGACACAAAAAGTTAGTGCTAATCACTACTTGAGGTTTTGCCAAATATATATTTCTTTCACACATGGAAGTGTGACTAACCATTTTATCCATGTTGTAACTATGTTGTAGAAATTTATTCAAATTTTGATGTATATAGTTATTTCAATCCCACATAGGATTCTGTTGTCGGAATGCATCACCGTTCACAAATGCTACAGTCTTATAAGTAGGCATGCAAACCTACATAGGTTTAACCCATTTAATTGAGAATAGGGATTGGGCTCCAAAATGTATTCCTCCATGCTCTTTTATATGAAGGGAAACAATGTTTTCAATAATATCTTTTTAAAACTAAAGTTCGAAAGTTAGCTTACAAGTTAACAATCTCATATAGTCATTTGTGCATAGAAAATAAAAAGTAACACAAAGATATTTTATATATGACCAAGTAATAATGCTATGTGGAATCAGACTAGCCCGTGCGCACGCACGGGTTGACGACTAGTAGATTCTAACGTTCGCATACAACGGGTGTAAGCCAGATTTATACATGCAAAACACTTAGGTTGACTTGACGAGCCTAGCATGTACAGACATGGCCTCGTAACACAAGAGACCAAAAGGTCGAACATGAGTCGTATAGTAGATACGATCAATATGAAGATGTTCACTGATGATGACTAGTCCATCTCACGTGATGATCGGACACGACCTAGTTGACTCGGATCATGTATCACTTAGATGACTAGAGTGATGTCTATCTGAGTGGCAGTTCATTAAATAATTTGATTAGATGAACTTAATTATCATGAACATAGTCTAAAAATATCTTTGCAATATGTCTTTTAGATGAAATGGCCCATGCTAATGTTGCCCTCAACTTCAACGCGTTCCTAGAGACAACCAAGCTGAAAGACGATGGTAGCAACTATACGGACTGGGTCCGAAACTTGAGGATCGTCCTCATAGCTGCCAAGAAAGCATATGTCCTAGAAGCACCGCTAGGTGAAGCACCCATTTTCCTAGCAACTCAAGACGTTATGAACGACTGTCAGTCGCTAGTGATGATTACTCCTTGGTTCAGTGCGGCATGCTTTACAGCTTAGAACCGGGGCTCCAAAAGCGTTTTGAGCAGCACGGAGCATATAAGATGTTCCAAGAGCTGAAAATGGTTTTCCAAGCTCATGCCCAGGTCGAGAGATATGAAGTCTCTGACAAGTTCTACAGTTGTAAGATGGAGGAAAATAGTTCTGTCAGTGATCATATACTCACTATGTCCGGGTTATACAACTGTTTGTCTCAGTTGGGAGTTAATCTCCCAGATGACTCGGTCATTGACAAGATCCTCCACTCGCTCCCACCTAGCTACAAAAGCTTTGTGATGAACTACAATATGCAAGGGATGGAGAAGTCCATTCCCGAGTTATATTCAATGCTGAAATCAGTGGAGGTAGAAATCAAAAAGGAACATCAAGTGTTGATGGTGAATAAGACCATTAGCTTCAAGAAAGGCAAGGGTAAAAAGAACTTCAAGAAGAACGGCAAGGGAGTTGCTGCCCCCGGTAAATCAGTTGCCGGGAAGAGGCCAAACAATGGACCCAAGCCCGAGACTCAGTGCTATTATTGCAAGGGAAATGGTCACTGGAAGCGGAACTGCCCCAAGTACTTAGCGGACAAGAAGGCCGACATAACCAAAGGTATATGTGATATACATGTTATTGATGTTTACCTTACCAGTACTCGTAGTAGCTCCTGGGTATTTGATACCGGTGCGGTTGCTCATATTTGTAACTCAAAACAGGAGCTGCGGAATAAGCGGAGACTGGTGAAGGATGAGGTGACGATGCGCGTCGGGAATGGTTCCAAGGTTGATGTGATCGCCGTCGGCACACTACCTCTACATTTACCTACGGGATTAGTTTTAAACCTCAATAATTGTTATTTAGTGCCAGCTTTGAGCATGCACATTGTATCTGGATCTCGTTTAATACGAGATGGCTACTCATTTAAATCCAAGAATAACGGTTGTTCTATTTATATGAGAGATATGTTTTATGGTCATGCCCGCTGGTCAATGGTTTATCTTATTGAATCTCGAACGTGATTTTACACATATTCATAGTGTGAATACCAAAAGATGTAAGGTTAATAATGATAGTCCCACATACTTGTGGCGCTGCCGCCTTGGTCACATTTGTGTCAAACGCATGAAGAAACTCCATGCAGATGGACTTTTGGAGTCTGTTGATTATGAACCATTTGACACATGCGAACCATGCCTCATGGGAAAGATGACCAAGACTCCGTTCTCCGGAACGATGGAGCGAACAACCAACTTGTTGGAAAACATACATACTGATGTGTGCCGTCCAATGAGCGTTGAAGCTCGCAGTGGCTATCGTTATATTCTCACCCTCACTGATGACTTAAGTAGACATGAGTATGTCTACTTAATGAAACACATCTATAAAAGTAGACATGAGTAGACATGAGTATGTCTACTTGATGAAAAGTTCAAGGAATTTTAGAGTGAGGTGGAGAATCAACGTGACAGAAAAATAAAGTTCTTACGATCAGATTGTGGGAGAGAATATTTTAGTCATGAGTTTGGTACCGACTTAAGGAAATGTGTAATTGTTTCACAACTCACGCCGCCTAGAACACCGCAGCGTAACGGTCTGTCCGAATGTCGTAATCGTACTCTATTAGATATGGTGCGATCTATGATGTCTCTTACCAATTTACCGTTATCATTTTGGGGATACGCTTTAGAGACAGCTAAATTCACTTTAAATAGGGCACCGTCTAAATCTATTGAGACGAAACCGTATGAATTATGGTTTGGGAAGAAACCTAAGCTCTTGTTTCTAAAAGTTTGGGGATGCGATGCTTATGTCAAGAAACTTCAACCTGAAAAGCTCGAACCCAAGTCGGAAAAATGCGTCTTCATAGGATACCCTAAGGAAACCATTGGGTATACCTTCTACCTCAGATCCGAAGGCAAGATCTTTGTTGCCAAGAACAGGTCCTTTCTGGAGAAAGAGATTCTCTCGAAAGAAGTAAGTGGGGGGAAAGTAGAACTTGATGAAGTACTGCCTCTTGAACCGGAAAATAGCACAGCTTAGGAAGATGTTTCTATGGTGCCTGCACTGACTAGAGAGGAAGTTAATGATGATGATAAAGGTACTTCGGATCAAGTTGCTACTGAACTTCGTAGGTCCACAAGGACACGTTCCACACGAGAATGGTATGGGAACCCTGTCCTGGAAATCCTATTGTTACACAACGGTGAACCTTCGAACTATGAAGAAGCGACAGCGGGCCCAGATTCCAACAAATGGCTTGAAGCCATGAAATCCGAGATAGGATCCATGTATGAAAACAAAGTATGGACTTTGACAGACTTGCCCGATGATCGGCGAGCCATAGAAAATAAATGGATCTTCAAGAAGAAGACTGACGCGGATGGTAATGTGACCATCTATAAAGCTTGGCTGGTCGCTAAGGGTTATCAACAAGTTCAAGGGGTTGACTACGATGAGACCTTCTCACCCGTAGTGAAGTTGAAGTCTGTCTGAATCATGTTAGCAATTTCCGCATTCTATGATTATGAGATATGGCAAATGGACATCAAAACGGCATTCCTTAACGGTTTCCTTAAGGAAGAATTGTATATGATGTAGCCGGAAGGTTTTGTCGATCCTAAGAATGCTAACAAGGTGTGCAAGCTCCAGCGCTCCATCTATGGGCTGGTGCAAGCATCTCAGAGTTGGAACATTCGCTTTGACGAAATGATCAAAGCGTTTGGGTTTATGCAAACTTATGGAGAAGCCTGCGTTTACAAGAAAGTGAGTGGGAGCTCTGTAGCATTTCTCATATTATATGTGGACGACATACTATTGATGGGAAATGATATAGAACTTTTGGAAAGCATAAAGGCCTACTTGAACAAGTGTTTTTCAATGAAGGACCTTGGATAAGCTGCTTACATATTAGGCATCAAGATCTATAGAGATAGATCGAGACGCCTCATAGGTCTATCACAAAGCACATACCTTGATAAGATATTGAAGAAGTTCAATATGGATCAGTCCAAGAAGGGGTTCTTGCCTGTATTGCAAGGTGTGAAATTGAGCACGGCTCAAAGCCCAACCTCGGCAGAAGATAGAGAAAAGATGAGTGTCATCCCCTATGCCGCAGCCACATGGTCTATTATGTATGCCATGCTGTGTATTAGACCTGATGTAAAACTTGCCGTAAGTTTGGTAGGGAGGTACCAAAGTAATCCCGGCATGGAACACTGGACATCGGTCAAGAATATCCTGAAGTACCTGAAAAGAACTAAGGATATGTTTCTCGTTTATGGAGGTGACGAAGATCTCGTCGTAAAGGGTTACATCGATGCTAGCTTCAACACAGATCTAGATGACTCCAAGTCACAAACCGGATATGTGTATAATTTGAATGGTGGGGCGGTAAGCTGGTGCAGTTGCAAGCAAAGCGTCGTGGTGGGATCTACATGTGAAGCGGAGTACATGGCAGCCTCGGAGGCAGCACATGAAGCAATATGGATGAAGGAGTTCATTACCGACCTAGGAGTTATTCCCAATGCGTCTGGCCCGATGACTCTCTTCTGTGACAACACTGGAGCTATTGCCCTTTCCAAGGAGCCCAGGTTTCACAAGAACACCAGGCATATCAAGCGTCGCTTCAACTCCATTCATGAAAATGTTCAAGATGGAGACATATATATTTGTAAAGTGCATACGGATCTGAATGTTGTAGATCCGTTGACTAAACCTCTTCCATGAGCAAAACATGATCAACACCAGAACTCTATGGGTGTTCGATTCATCACAATGTAACTAGATTATTGACTCTAGTGCAAGTGGGAGACTGTTGGAAATATGCCCTAGAGGCAATAATAAAATGGTTATTTTTATATTTCCTTATTCATGATAATTGTCTATTGTTCATGCTATAATTGTATTGACCAAAAACCGTAATACATGTGTGAATACATAGACCACAACATGTCCCTAGTGAGCCTCTGGTTAACTAGCTCGTTGATCAACAGATGGTTATTGTTTCTTGACCATGGGCATTGGATGTCATTGATAACAGGATCACATCATTAGGAGAATGATGTGATGGACACGACCCAATCCTAAGCATAGCACAAGATCGTATAGTTCATTTGCAAAAGGCTTTTCTAATGTCAAGTATCATTTCCTTAGACCATGAGATTGTGCAACTCCGGATACCGTCGGAATGCTTTGGGTGTACCAAACGTCACAACATAACTGGGTGGCTATAAAGGTGCACTACAGGTATCTCCAAAAGTGTTTGTTGGGTTGGCACGAATCGAGACTAGGATTTGTCACTCCGTATGAGGGAGAGTGAGGGAGTCCTGGATTAGGGGGTGTCCGGATGGCCGGACTATGACCTTTGGACTTTCCTTGGCGTGGAAGGCAAGCTTGGTGATACGATATGAAGATCTCCTCCCATTGTAACCGACTTTGTGTAACCCTAGCCCTCTCCGGTGTCTATATAAACCAGAAAGTTTTAGTCCGTAGGACGAACAACAATCATACCATAGGCTAGCTTCTAGGGTTTAGCCTCTCTGATCTCGTGGTAGATCCACTCTTGTACTACCCATATCATCAATATTAATCAAGAAGGAGTAGGGTTTTACCTCCATCGAGAGGGCCCGAACCTGGGTAAAAACATCGTGTCCCTTGTCTCTTGTTACCATCCGCCTAGACGAACAGTTCGGGACCGCCTACCCGAGTCCCTCTGTGTAGTCGCCTTTAGCCCTGACGGCTTCTTCGATCATCAACCACGACGCGGTCTAGGGCGCGACTTTTCTCCCCGGACAGATCTTCGTATTCGGCGGCTTTGCACTGTGGGCCAACTCTTTGGCCATCTGGAGCAGATCAAAAGCTACGCCCCTGGCCATCAGGTCAGGTTTGGAAGCTTAAACTACACGGCCGACATTCGCGGGGACTTGATCTTCGAAGGATTCGAGCCACGGCCGAGCGCGCCGCACTGTCTCAATGGGTATGATCTAGCTCTGCCGCTGGATAGCGCCCAGAGTGCCGCTCAGGAGTCCGCTCCGACAATTAGCTCGGAGCCGACTGCGCTAACCAGGGACGGACGGTTGGACGCCGCCCCAGGAGCCGCAATCTCTACGGCAATAAAGCCGAATACCAGCCTAGTCCTTTGCAAGGCCCGTGACTCCAAGGTGCCGGACACTGTTCCGGACTCCGAATCTTCCGCACCCCTTCCGATCGAACCTGATTGGGCTCCGATCATGGAGTTCACCGCCGGGGACATCTGTCAGCACTCGCCCTTTGGCGATATCCTGAACTCCCTAAAGTCTCTCTCTTTGCCAGAAGAGCCCTGGACGGACTATGGTCAGCAGGGTTGGGATACGGACGACGAAGAAATTCGAAACCCACCCACCACCCACTTTGTGGCCACTATCGACGATACAACCAACATGCTCAACTTCGACTCCGAAGACATCGATGGTATGGACGCCGATGAAGGAGACGACCAAGAACCAGCACCTATAGGGCACTGGAAAGCCACCTCATTACACGATGTATACATGGTGGACACACCCAAAAGGGATAACAACGAGGATCAAACGGGTGCAAACAGGGATCGTTCCCTCGAAAAACAATCAAAGCGGCGACGTAAGCGCCACGCAAAGCCCCACCTCGACAAAGACCCAGCCATAGAGCAGGGCGAATCAACGGAAGACGAACACGCCATCAAGCAACCGTCCAAACAGGGCGGACAATCTGAACAGCCCATCCCCGGTAAAGATAATCGTCCAGACGATCTCACGCCGAACAAATTGCTGGAGCATCAGAACCTCCACCAAAGGCTCGTCGCAACTACACGTAGCCTGAAAAAGCAGAAGCGGAGGCTCAAAACAGAAGAAGATGCACTCAAGATCATATGGAACAAAGTACTCAATACTGCACACAGGTACAACAACAGTCATCACACAAAGAGCTATCCGAAGCGGAAATTACTACCGGAATTTGATGAAGAGGCCATAAAGCCCCCACAGTCGAAAAACAAGGAAGCCACCAGGTCGGATAGACGACCCAACGATCGATCTAAAGCGAGAAAGGGCGCCGCACTCAATACGGCGAGCGATCCGCCTAAGGATTCGCATCAAACAGCCGGCCCAACCAGATCCATCTATGGCCCAAGAAAGCAAGCTCCAGCGAGCAATGCAATGCAAAAAATATCCGAATATCGCGGCACACCTACATACAGGGGCGCCGCACATCCGTTGTGTTTTACCGATGAGGTGTTGGATCACGAATTTCTAGCGGGATTCAAGCCCGTGAACATAGAAGCATACGGCGGAACAACAGACCCCGGAGTCTGGATAGATGATTATATCCTCCACATACACATGGCCAGAGGAGATGACCTTCATGCCATCAAATACTTACCCCTCAAGCTCAAAGGGCCAGCCCGGCATTGGCTTAAAAGCCTTCCCGAAAACACGATGGGAAGTTGGGAAGCGCTAGAGGAGGCTTTCCGGGAAAATTTTCAAGGGACCTATGTCCGACCTCCGGATGCGGATGATCTGAGTCATATAACTCAGCAACCTAGAGAGTCGGCCCGAAAACTCTGGAACAGATTCCTTACTAAAAAGAATCAGATAGTCGACTGTCCGGACGCTGAGGCCCTACCAGCTTTCAAACATAGCGTCCGAGACGAATGGCTCGCCAGACACCTCGGCCAAGAAAAGCCAAGAACGATGGCCGCATTAACAAGCCTCATGACCCGCTTTTGCGCAGGAGAGGATAGCTGGTTGGCAAGAAGCAGCACCAGCGACCCGAGTACATCCGAACCCAGAGATGGAAACGGGAAACCGCGCCGTAACAAAGAACATCGCTGAATCAAGGATAACAGCCCAACGAGCACGACAGTCAACGCCGGATTCAAAAGCTCTCGGCAACATCAGAAAAAGCCGCCGCCCAAAGATGACAGGGACGAGCTGTCCAACCTAAACAAAATCCTGGACAAAATATGTCAAATACACAACACCCTCGGGAGACCTGCAAACCATACCGACAGAGATTGTTGGGTTTTCAAGCAGTCCGACAAACTCAATGCCGAACACAAGGGGCTCGACACACCAAGCGAGGATGACGACGGGCCCCACAAGCAGAACACCGGAGAACAAAAGAAGTTCCCACAAGAAGTCAAAACAGTAAATTCACTTCACATGACAAAAGGGAAAAATAGAACAGCGCTTATGAAGACACGCGCCACACAGCCAGCCCCAGAGGAGCACCACCACTGGTTGTTACAACCAATCACTTTTGATCATCGGGATTACTCCAGAGGGGCCCGGAACGCAGGCTGGACTGCCTTGGTCTTGAATCCGATTATTGATGGACTACAATTTACACGAGTCCTTATTGACGGCGGCAGTGACTTAAACCTGTTATATCAGGACACAATCCACAAACTAGGGGTAAACCTAGCGCTAATCCTCCGTGGCAAAACTTCCTTTCGAGGAGCCACGTCGGGTCTAGATACCCAGAGTATGGGTTCCCTTTCATTAGAGGTCACGTTCGGCTCACCCGACAACTTCCGAAGCGAAAAGCTAACCTTCCACATCGCCCCATTCGTAAGTCGCTATCAGGCGCTACTGGGACGTGAAGCTTTCGCCCGCTTTAACTCAATACCGCATTATGCATCCCTGACACTTAAAATGCCCGGCCCACGAGGCATCATCTCATCATGGGGGAATGACAATTGACCCCCAGAGTATGGGTAAGAGTGCGGCTGCCTGGACAGCCGCACACTAATCTAGCCTACTATTCCGGACACGGTTAGACGAGTCCGGTGTCAACACACATGGACTTAATAGCCGCATAACCATGTACAAGGGGCTCCGCGTGTCTACGCCAGGAGACAATGCAGCTCACTTCTTGCTCCAACTATGTTTTGTTTATTCTAATATGGATTTCTCGGATGCTTATTTACTAAAGTTCCTCTTTTTTGCAGAAGAACATCGTGCTACGCCCGTCCAGGATATGGCACAACGGAGACACAGGCGCAGACGTGCAGTAGGGACCCGTTCCAAGGATTCTTTTCAAATTAAGACCCTGCGTAAACCTTTTTTACTGTCTCTTGTTGAAAACATCTCCCGGTTTTCGCCATAACCGAGGAGGAGGCTGGCGTTTTGGCATATGGCCATGCCAGAATTTTGCACGTACCTGGACACCAGGGGCTTTTTTATCAAGGGCTCTGTTTCGGCCCATCTTCATAAAGACTGAATACCTTAGGGAGTGTTCGGCGTCGCGAGTTAGGCCTTATATGCATCAGCTCCGAATCATGTCTTTGGTCAAATGTTGGGTTTGCCCGGCTCCCGTGTTTTGCTGCCTTACGTTCTGTTATATAGGCTAACGCGCCACCAGGAGAACTACTGCGATTGTGCCCCAGTTCGGCCAGGCGAGCACCTCAGTAGAGAAAGCTGAAAACTGACTGTCATGATATAGCGAGAGACTGGTCAACCACTCGATGACTCTCGGAATCTCTAGGATTCCTCCGCATTAACGAAGGACCGCTTCCCGGCCAGGCACACACGCGCCCCGGATTCGGGAGAGCGCGGTGCCTCCAGGGGCTATTGAGTAGCCCCAATGTCAAACTCCTATGGCTAAGTGAAAGTGATAAAGCATTATAGTCCGGTTGCCTCGTTCGCCGCGCTATCACCTCCTTTGTAGGACCAAGACGTTGGATTAAGTGTGAAAAGGCGCATTTTTTGCGAACAGCCCCGCATTATATGCGTGGGGGCTGAAGCCAATGACTGCCATCTTTCAGGTTATATACACATATACATTAACGGCCACACAGGAGGTGTTATAATTCTTGCAAGCACAAGTATAAAAAGCTTTTATATTCTATCAAAATATTTCTTTTACAATAGCACCTGCTATTCGAACAAAACATCCTTCGAGCACTCGCTTCTATTAAACGAGCGCCCAGAAGAACTTCCTCGTGGTAGTGGTTGGCAGATACCCGGCCTTCGTCCGGATCCTGGGATGCGACAACACTGGCCTGCATATCCGCCCAGTATGTCTTGACACGGGCAAGAGCCATTTGTGCACCCTCTATACACGCCGACCTCTTCATTGCATCGACATGCGGCACAGAACCAAGGAACTGTTGCACCAATCCAAAATAACTTTTCGGCTCTGGCTCCCCCGGCCACAAACGACTCGCGACATACTTCATGGCGAGTCCGGATAACCTGTTCAGCTTCGCAAAGACGGCCAAACGGTCGGGTACCGAAAGTGGGCGCTCTGGCTTGTGGAATTGCGACCAAAATAGTTCTTCCAAGTTATGGTCGCCTCGACCTCAAAAGTGTTTGGTTGCGTCCGCCGCACTCGCTGCCACATCCAGATAAGTGTTTTCCGCACTCCACTACCGGTCTAATGGAGCATACCTAGGATCCCCGAACTTCATCCGCAGCATATAGGGCTTTCCAGCCGTGATATCTCCGGCCTGATGTAGCTCCTCCTTCATAGCTCTCATTGCAGAGTGAGCATCCTTGGCCTCGGCAGTGATCTTCTCAAGGTCCTTCTGAGCCGCCCTTTCTTCTTGTTCGAGAAATTTACAGCGATCGGCAGCATCTTTCAATTTTACAGCCATCTCGGCTATTTCCTTCTTACTCTGGCAGTGAGCAGCCTATTCGGCTTTTAGCTCTTCAGCCGCCTTAACGGTAGCCGCATCACTTTTTCTTGCTTGCTCCATGGCTCGGGCAAGTTCCGTCCGAAGGTTCACCACGGAAGCAGCACTATCTACAATAAGCATATATATTGTAAGAAACGAGCATCGAACTCCTCTTATCAGATATCTGTGGAGCATACCTTGTGCCTCGTCTAGCCGCTTATTTACAAGCGCGATGTCGGCATCTGCCACGTCCAGTTGCCGCTTTAACTCGGCAGATCTATCAGTCCGGCTAGCCACCGAACGCCTCGACACCTTCATAAAAAGGTAACATTTTATACCTGGGGTTTTGATCCTCTGTGCGCCATCACTCTTGACGACACACAGAGTCTCAGGGGCTACTATTTATACAGGGCGCATTCTATGCGGCTCTACCAATAGGTACACCTTTTTACGTACCTCAAAGCCCGTCAGCAAACTCCTGGCGGCCTCGTACAATCCTCTTTCCGCGGATGCAATCCTTCCTATCACCGTGTTCATCAACATATGGTGTTTTTCTGAGATGGATGCACGCCCGAGCAGATCCCTCAGCCTCTCCGACCGCGCACCAGAGGGCACCAGACTAGCCCGACGACCTCTTTCAGGATCCGGACTTGGAGAAACCTGCCGGGACGACACCTCGGGGTCGCCTGCCTTGTAAGTCGGTGCAGCTAGGGGAGGCGTTTCACTCTCTATCATCTCCGGACGGAGATCCCCTGAAGACGAGCTCTGCTGAGAAGGGTTGAGATCCGAACTGCAAGGTAATATTTCGGTTATCTTCCTCAAAAATAAAATAGGGATGCCACTAATTTTTGAGCCCCTCTCTTTACTTACGGCTCGGAGGAAAGCTGATCCCTTTGAGGGCGCAATGCGGCCGGGACAGTCTCCGGCGCCGGATCCTCTGACAAAGATTTCTTCCCCCGTTTCGAGGTCATCTCCTCCGGGTCTTCAGAGGCACTCCTTTTCTTTCCCAGGTTGGGGGAATTGTCGATTCCTCCCTTCTGGACAGTCTCCTTCGTGGAGGCGGTAGCTCCTTGGTTCCCCTCTTCGCCCTCTGCCGAAAGCATAATCTGCAGCATCCTGCTTAACACGGGATCCGGCGCGGTCTCGGGCAGGGGGGCTGGACACCTGATAAGCTTTGCCTTCGCTATCCACTCCTGTTCAAAGGATAGCTCTGTTAAAGGGCCACTTTATGATGAAAATACGGATGGTGTGTCCAAACATGGGGCTACTTACCTTAGCATCCTGGCGATTGCAGCTCAGACCTGCGTCCTCGGATAGGTTCGGACACCTTGCTTGTGGTCCGAAGAAAAATTTGTACATCTCCATGGGCGTTGCGCCCATAAAATGTTGGAGGACTCGCGGTCCCTCCGGATTAAATTCCCACAGGCAGAGAGGGCGACGTTTGCAGGGCAGCGTGCGGCGAATCAGCATAACTTGCGCCACTATGGTCAGGTTAATATCTCTTCCTAGGAGATCTCGAATGCGGTCCTGTAGTAGGGCACGTCTTTGGACGGCCCCCAGATAAGCCCTTCATTGACCCATGATGCTCGCCGTGGTGGGGGACCCGAGCGAAAATCAGGAGGCGCCACCCACGTGGTGCCCCTGGGGGCTGTGATATAAAACCAGTCCCGTTGCCATAAGCCGAACTCTTCTTGGAAAGAGCCCTCGGGCCATGGAGCGTCGGCTATCTTGTTTATGATAGCTCCTCCGCACTCGGCGTGCTGCCCCTCGATCATCTTCGGCTCTACTTTGAAGGTTTTAAGACACAATCCGAAGTGAGGGGTGATATGGAGGAAGGCTTCGCACACTATGATAAACGATGAAATTTGGAGGATGGACTCCCGAGCTAGGTCGTGAAATTCTAGCCCGTAATAGAACATCAGCCCCCTCACAAAGGGATCAATCGGGAAACCTAACCGCCGAAGTAAGTGAGATGTGAACACCACGCTCTCACCGGGCTGAGGAGAAGGAATGGCTTGCCCTTGAGCAGGCAGCCTATGCGACATTTCGCCGATTAGATACCTGGCATCTCTCAGCTTTCGCATGTCTTCTTCCCTAACGGAGGAAGGCACCCACCGGCCTTGAAGGTTGGAGCCGGACATCGTCGGAGGTTCGAAGCACCTAAAGCTAGAAGCTTTGAGTGTTGGAACTCGAGGCAAGGGGCAGATTCGATTGGATTGAAAGAAGAGGGAGTCGAGCCTTGGTCTCTTTATAAAAGAGTTGAATACCAAGAGCCCTCCCCGTAACCGTTTGAGACTCGCATTCAATTAGGGAGTCATACCAAAGGCACGGTTGGGTTACCCACGCCAGTATTGATGCGAATCCCGGAATAAGGGGACAAGATCTCTGCTTTGACAAGACATGCCAAGGAAACCGCCTCGCTAAACGCGCTAAGGTGGAACAGTAAAACGATTTGAATAAAGGCCTGGCCGTGACGTCACGTTGCATAATACGTCAGCAGATCTGATTGGTGCAAATATTATTCTCTCTATGGTGGAATGTGGAACTTATTTTGCAGAGCCGGACACTATCCTGGTGTACAACATCTTCTATGAAGTATTCGGAGGAGGAACCTGCCTTGCAATGCCGAAGACAACTTGCGCGTTGGACTCGTCATCGTTGAAGCCTGGTTCAGGGGCTACTGAGGCAGTCCTGGATTAGGGGGTGTCCGAATGGCCTGGGATCAAGAAGACAACTTGCGCGTTGGACTCGTCGTCATTGTGTGATGGAGGTAAAACCCTACGACCTGAGATCAAGGAGGCTAAACCCTAGAAGCTAGCCTATGGTATGATTGTTGTTCGTCCTACGGACTAAAGCCATCCGGTTTATATAGACACCGGAGAGGGCTAGGGTTACATAGAGTCGGTTACAATGGTAGGGGATCTACATATCCGTATCGCCAAGCTTGCCTTCCACGCCAAGGAAAGTCCCATCCGGACACGGGACGAAGTCTTCAATCTTGTATCTTCATAGTCTTGGAGTCCGGCCGATCGTGATAGTTCGGCTATCCGGACACCCCCTAGTCCAGGACTCCCTCAGTAGCCCCCGAACCAGGCTTCAATGACGACGAGTCCGGCGCGTATGTTGTCTTCGGCGTTTGCAAGGCGGGTTCTCCTTCACGCTCCATGTGTTTGCCGGATAGTGTCTGGTTGCTTCATAAATGTTGCGCTCCTTGGCTTCCACGTCCAATAATGGCCTTCTTCCATGTGTTGTATGAATGCGAAAAGCCAGGGTATTCTTACGTTTTATCCCCTAGATGCACGAATAAGCTGCCTATAAGAGAGGCGAGGATCCAGATCCAAATCACACCGTCCTCCTTCCGCAAGTACTCATCGAGGTGCATCTGACAAGAAATCCATTCCATCATGGATAGTCGACGCGGCTCCTCTTCTCGCGCTCCCAGTCCTCAGCCAGGAGATTGGAGGAGATCCTCAGTCCCGCATAGCGAGTTAGTGATGCTCCAAGCAGAGGGATACCTTCCCCCAGCCTTTATTGTTCCGGTTCGAGCCGGACTGGCCACCTACAAGGGTGGAAACAGGCGGAGAGTGTCCCCAATCCCTCCAAAGGAGAGCGGGTATGCTTCGTCCCCTACCTAATAAGGGGACTCGGATTTCCCATACATCCGTTTCTCCGGGGGCTCCTGGAGTTCTATGGACTCCAACTTCACCACCTTACGCCTGCCTCCATTTTGCACATCGCGGGCTTTCTAGCTCTTTGCGAGCTGTTCTTGGGCATCGAGCCCCATTTTGCGCTGTGGAAGAGGCTGCTTTGCCTCGTACCCCGTTCTCACGAGGGGTCGATATATCAAGTGGGCGGAGCCGAAATATGGCGCATCGCTGAGACCGGATATCTATCCGGAACCCCAAAGAAGGCGTCTGAAGACTGGCCTTCGGAGTGGTTCTATATGGAAGACGCCCCGCTACCGGATCTAGTTCGGATCGGCCTCCCAGAGTTTAACAACGCTCCTATGAAGATACGCCTGAGTTGGCGCCCACGGAGCCCTCAACGGGAAGATGACAGGAGCGTCCATTATCTGATGGGCCGGATACGGTTACTAGCCCATTCCGGATTAACCATGATTGGAGTCATGGCCACATGCATTATGCGAGGGGTGCAGCCGCTCCAATATAGGGGCCACCCCATGTGGGATTTCAACGGGGAGAATGACGCCACCCGTCATGGCCGCACGTGGCCGGGATCGGCCGCCGATCTGGTGAAGATCCTGTCCGGCTTGTACAAGGGGGAGAAGGAGGACTTCCTCCGCACGAATCCATTGAATGGATTCTCCATGAATAACCCTCGGAGCTGGATAAGCGGACGCTTATATATCTGATCTGTGCTTTCAAAGATAAGTGTCTTACTTTATGATTTCGACGCAGGAAATACGCTGGGATGTGGCGGGCATAGAAAGCCCAACTCCACAACCCGAGGATCCGGGAAGATCCCTTGATCCGGCCTCCGAAGAGGATTCAGACATAAAAGTGGATTTGATTGACGGGGTGTTCAACCAGCTCAGCATAGACAATGCTTTAGTCGCCATTACGGCTGACTACCCCGGTTTATGTCCGGCTTCCCAGGTGAGTACGACTGAAGTCCTGACACCATTACTTTTTTAATGCTTATATCTGAACACCGTGTACCAATGGTGCTTCGTAGGAGGTGCCTTTACAGCGGGAAGCCGAGCCCGCGGCGACTAACCAAATGAGGCCAGTGCGGCCTAGCAGGCGGAAGAGGAGTGCGGAGCGAATCGAAACGTCGCCGCAAAGGTATGGTGCACCATTGTCTTTTAAGGGAAAGCCTCCTGGGAGGTATATTAATGCTCATGATTCTTCCAGGAGAAAGAGCGCTCGCCGGACTGAGTCCGGAGAGGGTGCCAACCAAGCCTCCGCCAGCCAGGCTCCAACGCCTGGTCCGGAGGGGGAGGCGAGCGCAAGGCGCGAGCCGGATGCTTCTCCAACGGAGGATGCTGACAGGTTGTCCGCCACCAGGTCTGAGGTGGAGAGTGCCATGAATCATAGGCGCCGTCGGACAGTTCTTCGTGACGCGTGTTTCTCCCTAGAGGCGTTGAATGCCTTTAATGCGGGAGACGCGTACCTCCGTGCTGCTCAAGATGGTTTAACCAGAGCCACGGAGCAGTATGTAAAAGACATACGGGTGAGGAATTTTAATAGTTATATATGCCAGTAGCCCCCGAGACTTAAAATAGTTAAACTAACTGATTTAAGGATCATTTGTTATGCAGGATCTTACCGAGAAGAATACCCACCTATCCCAGGAGCTTCAAGAATGCAAGGCCCAACTTGAGGCCGCACTAGCCGCTGCCGGGGGAGCCACGGAGACCCCCTCTGGTAATTCATATTTTGAAAAGAAGTAGTTTATGAAGTGCGACGTGTGTGTATAGTTTGACAATAATATTGCAGAGGGTGCCGGACTAGATCCGGACAAGCAACATCTGATGCGCCAGTTGAAGTCCGGCGAGAGGGTGCTTATGAAAGTGCAGCAGGAGAGGAACATACTCCAAGATGCCAACACCCAGCTGGGCGAAGAACTAAAAGATGTTCGGGTCCAGCTGTCTAACTCCGTAAAGGAGAATCGGCGGCTTCGTCGCGGCATTTATAGTAAGTGCTTGAGCAAACTCTTTTGAAAAGAAGAGTTCGGCGAGGAAGTCGATTGACAGAAATGTGTCTGTAGGTGTGCTCACGGGTCGTTTGGTGGAAGAGATGCCTTGTTCCACGGGAGACCCTCTTCCCGAGCTGCTGCAACTGCACGAACGTGTTCGGCAGGCGATGAGCGGCGTCGTTCAGGCCCTATGGCCTTCCGTCTCCCTACCGGAGGGCCTTGGAGGGCTTGCTGAGAAGCTTCAGGGAGTACGGCGGCGTCTCCGTCTGTGGAAGATAGCGGCATGCCGTCAGGGCACCAGGGAGGCCTGGGCCATGGTGAAGACGCGGTACCCGAAGGATGATCCAAACCACATGGCCGAGGTCGGACCTGTGGGGCCCGATAGGAAGGAGATCCCTGTGAGCCTGATGTATGGCCAAGTAGAATTGGCCGCGAAATATTCCCAACAGGACTGTAAATTAGACAGCCTGTTAGATGGGATTGAAGAGGAGTACAATCAGTCAATTTGACGATGTAATTTTAAAATGACATGTAAAATGCCTTCTAGCCGGATTGTAGATTGTTTGCCTTTGCGGACCTTTTCGCTTCAACCTCGGGACCCAACAGTCCGGAGTGTGTCCAAATACGCTTACGGTTATAAAAGAACCGGGGCATGCATGGAGACAAGGCCTAGGGGTCATAATTGCTTTATCAGACAAGTGCCCAACTAGCTATGTTATATTACATGGTTAGTAAGAAACATCTTCCAGGGAGAATAGTTCCGTTAAGGGTTCCTTTCCCTGGGAGGCATGCCCTAAAGTGCATGTCCGGACTGCGAAAATAGCAGAAAAAGCATCTGGGGGCAGATAAATAAGTAAGTAATAAATCATCTTTTAGGTCACCGACCGAATATTCCCTTAAGAACGCTAGCCTTTGGCTTCACCCAGTCTGAGGTACACATCCGGCTGACCCGGCAGTAACAATCGCAGAGGTGCCCCCTTTACCTCCTAGCCGAACAATCGGGAACGTAGGGGTAAGCACAGGAGCCAGGCAACCCGGCTTGGCCAAAACTTAAGTCATATCGATGCATATAATGGTGATCAAAAGGCACATGCGGAAGTGTGACACATGTGTTGGGTATGAAGCCCATATAAATAAGCTTCTATTAAAGAAGCCCCCAGGTATAACGAGTGCAAGTAGCACATCGAGTGAGTGCGAACAAAGCGCAAATCAGCCCTAAATAGGCTTGTACTGAAAGGAGGAGGAAAAAAGGGGGGAAAACAAAGACAGCGAAAAAATACGAAAGGTGGACGGAGGAAGGAGACGAACCCTGAGTCCGGCGCTAGGCATAAAATCTTTGGAGACGGGCTGCGTTCCATGGGTTTGGCTCGAGTCGGTTGTCAGATGCGTTGCATAGACGGTATGCACCGCCGGTAAGGACTTGGTCGATGATGAAGGGACCTTCCCATTTGGGCTTAAGTTTTTCCTTTTTCTTGTCCGGCAGGCGTAGAACTAGCTCGCCAACATTGTAAGTTTTGGCCCGCACTTCCCTGCTTTGATATCTTCGAGCCTGTTGTTGATAGAATGCGGAACGGGATTTTGCCACATCGCGCTCCTCCTCTAAAGCGTCCAAACTGTCCTGCCAATCCAACTCGGCTTCTCTTTCCTCGTACATGCGCACGCGTGGTGAGTCATGAATTATATCGCAGGGCAAAACTGCCTCAGCACCGTATACCATAAAAAATGGTGAATCCGGTTGTGCGGTTTGGCGTGGTCTGCAGCCCCCAGAGTACGGAGTCGAGCTCGTCTACCCAGTGCGTGTTAGATTCCGTCAGGGATCGCACTAATCTGGGTTTGATGCCGCTCATGATTAGACCATTTGCTCATTCCACTTGACCGTTAGTTTGAGGGTGGTAGACTGAAGCGTAGTCGAGCTTGATGCCCATGTTTTTGCACCAGAGTTTCACCTCATCGACCGTGAAATTCGTGCCGTTATCAGTGATGATGCTGTGGGGGACGGCAAAACGGTGTACTACCCCGAATACGAAGTCTATCATAGGTCCGGATTCTGCCGTTTTAACCGGCTTGGCCTCTATCCATTTGGTGAATTTATCCACCATGACCAATAAGTATTTGTGCTTGTGGTTCCCCCTTTAAGGGGCCCAACCATGTCAAGCCCCCAGACCGCGAACAGCCAAGTGATGGGTATAGTTTTGAGGGCGGTGGGTGGCATGTGGCTCTGATTAGCAAAGAGCTGGCAACCGACGCATCGTTGGACTAAGTCCTGAGCATCTGCCCGGGCGGTCGGCCAATAAAATCCTGTACGGAAGGCCTTGCCTACAAGGGCCCGGGCGGCGGCATGGTGCCCGCCCAGTCCGGCGTGAATTTCAGCCAGGAGATTTCACCCTTCCTCTTCGGAGATACACCTTTGAAGGACTCCGGTCATGCTTTTCTTATAAAGTTCTCCCTCATGGACCTTGTAGGCTTTAGATCGCCGAACTATGCAGCGGGCCTCATTTTGGTCTTCGGGAAGTTCCTGCCTGATTAAGTAGGCTAGGAATGATTCTGTCCACGGGGCAATTACTGCCAGTATTTCGTGGGCTGAATCTGTTATTTCATTGGCTGAGCCACCGATTGTTATTTCCGGAATCCTCTTCCCATAATACGGATGGCTTAAAGAGCCGCTCCAGGAAGGTGTTTGGAGGGACGGCGTCGCGTTTCGCGCCGATGCGTGCCAACACGTCTGCTGCCTGGTTATTATCCCGGGCTACATGGTGGAATTTGAGTCCTTCGAACCGGGCAGACATTTTTAGGACGGCGTTACGGTAGGCTGCCATTTTCGGATCCTTGGCATATTGCGAGGTTTGAATCCCCGCGGACCTCTAGGCATTGAATACCCATGGAGATTGCCATCCGGAGGCCATGTAGAAGGGCCTCATATTCGGCTGCATTGTTGGAGTCCGTGTACATTATTTGAAGCACGTATTGGACTGTGTCTCCGGTTGGGGACGTCAAGACGACGCCAGCCCCCAAGCCAGCCAACATTTTGGATCCGTCGAAATGCATGATCCAATTGGAGTATGCGCCGTACTCTTTAGGGAGTTCGGCTTCGGTCCATTCGGTGATGAAGTCAGCCAGAACTTGCGACTTGATAGCTCGCCGTGGTTTGTAGATTATATCAAATGGTAAGAGCTCAATGGCCCATTTTGCAATCCTGCCCGTCGCATCATGATTGTTTATAATGTCGTTGAGAGGTACTTCGGAGGCCACCGTTATGGAACACTCTTGAAAGTAGTGTCGCAGCTTCCGGGATGCCATGAACACCGCATACGCTATATTTTGATAGTGTGGGTACGGGGACTTGCATGGAGTTAAGATAGTGGATACGTAGTACACTGGTTTTTGAAGAGTGAATTTGTGCCCTTCTGTTTCTTGTTCGACGACGAGTACCGCGCGATATATAATAACATCGGTTCGCCCAGGTTGGGCGCGGCCAGGATAGGATTTGTTGCCAATACGGCCTTAATTTCTTCGAGTCCGGCCGTGGCAGCATCCATCCATTCGAAATGTTCGGTGCGCCGGAGGAGGTGATAGAGGGGCAGTGCCTTTTCTCCCAAACGGGAGATGAAGCGGCTTAGAGCCGCCACGCATCCAGTTAGTTTTTTGTATTTGCTTGAGGTCTTTTGGGATATCCAATTGTGACAGAGCTCGGATCTTGGCTGGGTTTGCTTCAATTCCTCTACCGGATACAATGAAGCCCAAGAGCTTTCCGGCTGGTACGCCGAAAACACATTTTTCGGGTTGAGCTTAATGTGATATGCTCGGAGGTTGTCGAATGTCACCCTCATGTCGTCTACTAGAGTTTCGACGTGTTTAGTCTTGACGACCACATCGTCTACGTATGCCTCTACTGTTTTGCCTATCTGGGTGGCCCGACATGTCTGAATCATGCGCTGATATGTTGCGCCGGCGTTTTTGAGTCCGAAGGGTATTGTGTTGAAGCAGAATGGTCCATATTGAGTAATAAATGCCGTTGCGGCCTGGTCTTTTTCCGCCATCTTGATTTGATGGTATCCGGAGTATGCGTCGAGGAAGCACAATGAATCATGCCCTGCTGTAGCATCGATGATTTGGTCGATGCGAGGGAGGGGGAAAGGGTCCTTTGGACAGGCCTTGTTAAGGTCTTTGAAATCGACACAAAGGCGCCAGGATTTGTCCTTTTTTGGTACCATTACCAGGTTGGCTAGCCAGTCCGGATGTTTTATATCTCTGATGAATCCGGCTTCTAAGAGTTTGGCTAGCTCCTCTCCCATTGCCTGTCTTTTGGGTTCGGAAAATCGCCGAAGAGCCTGTTTGACTGAATTGAATCCTTTTAGGATGTTTAGGCTGTGTTCTGCCCGCCTGCGTGGGATTCCTGGCATATCTGAAGGATGCCAGGCGAAAATGTCCCAATTTTCCCGAAGGAATTCTCGTAGTGCGGCTTCTACATCAGGATTCAATTGTGCCCCGATGGAGGCCGTCTTTGTGGGGTCCGTTGGATGGACCTGGAATTTGACTACTTCGTCCGCTGGTTTAAAGGAGGTGGACTTGGACCTCTTATCGAGTATATCGTCCCTATCCACCGTGGAGCACAGCGCAGTGAGTTCCTCTGCCGCTAGGGCTTCGGATAATGCCTCTAGGGCCAGTGCGGCTGTCTTATTTTCAGCGTGGAGTGCTATATCTGGATCACTGGTGAGAGTGATTATTCCATTGGGCCAGGGCATTTTGAGCTTCATGTACCCGTAATGGGGTATAGCTTGGAAGATTGTGAATGCCTCTCGCCCTAACAAGGCGTGATATCCGCTGCCGAATGGGGCCACTTGGAACGTGACCTCCTCGGACCTGTAATTGTCCGGCGAGCCCAACACTACGTCTAGTGTGATTTTTCCTGTGCAGTGTACTTCTCGACTAGGGATTATTCCCCTGAAGGTTGTGCTGCTTCGCTCAATGCGCCTCCAGTCAATTTCCATTTTTTGAAGGCTTTCCTTGTAGATGAGGTTTAATCCGCTGCCGCCATCCATGAGTACCTTGGTAAGACGAAAGCCGTCCACTATCAGACTGAGGACCAATGCGGCTGGTGCTCGAGCTGTTCGGAATTTAGGCTCATCACTGGCATTGAAGGTGATGGCCGTGTCGCTCATTACTGGTACTGCTGGGCTGGTTGCCCGGGGCTAGAAAGCCTTTGCCACTTTGGCCACCTGCCGTAGTATCCAACATGCTCGGAGTCTATGTGTTGGAGTGGCGCCCTCTGTACTGTGGATTTTGCAGGGTCCGTTGAGCCATCCCTCCAGTACGGTTCCGTGCCCTTTAGGGGTTTTTTGCTTTTTGGTTTTTAACCCAGGTGCTTGAGTATGACGCACCCTTTTATTTCGGACTGGGGTTGTATTCAGGGCCGGATTGTCCCCAAACCTGGTTTTGGTTTTCCTGGCGCTCTCCATCGCACAGTATTTTTGTACAATGGTCGCTAGGTCGGCGAAGCGTGTAACTTCGCGATGACTTATGGCGTTCATGATTCCCTTGTCCCTGCAATTGTTGCAGAAAATTGAAATCGCGCTTTCTTCACGGCAGTCCTTTATCCTGTTCATAACCAGGAGGAATCTGGCCCAGTAATGATGTACTGTTTCATCGGGCTCTTGCCGTATTTGAGATAGATCGGTTTTGTTTGGGTGGGCGGGTGGAATTAAGTTTGGAACCCCGCCCGATCTGAGGCTCAAAGGCCAAGAGGTTTCCGGATTTGGAAGCTTGGTTTGTTGGATGTTTTCCGACAAATCTGTTCCGATGCCTGACTTTAGGTTCAGTATTTGATTGACGTCCGTCCCTCCGCGGGAATCCGGCATGGAGGGATCGGGAATCCAGACATAGCTGGTTTTTAACATAGAAGTAGAGTCGCCGCATTGTTCCTCTACCACAACAATGTGGTGGGTAGCCTGGGGAGAGTTAATTTCTCTCAGATCGGTTTTAAGACCAATCTGATCATAGTCTGTAGCGACTCCTAGGGCGGCGATGCAATCCAAGAGCTCGTTTATGGAGGAGAGCTCAATCGGATCTAGCTGCTCGGCGAATTCCGAGCTGACGTGAAGATCGCTTTTGATGACTTGAGAGGTCATCGTCGGGGCGGTGGCCGAACAGGCGGTCATAAGAAAACCACCTAGCCGGATAGTTTGGCCGGTGGCCAAAGCTCCCTTGACGACGGCGCCGTCTTTAAAGACGGGAAAAGGCATCCTTCCTGATTGCGACGGCACAGAGGAACTCTCAATGAAAGCACCAATGTCGGTGTCAAAACCGGCGGATCTCGGGTAGGGGGTCCCGAACTGTGCGTCTAGGCGGATGGTAACAGGAGACAAGTGACACGATGTTTTACCCAGGTTCGGGCCCTCTTGATGGAGGTAAAACCCTACGTCCTGCTTGATTAATATTGATGATGTGTGTTACAAGAGTAGATCTACCACGAGATCAAGGAGGCTAAACCCTAGAAGCTAGCCTATGGTATGGTTGTTGTTCGTCCTACGGACTAAAGCCATCCGGTTTATATAGACACCGGAGAGGGCTAGGGTTACACAGAGTCGGTTACAATGGTAGGAGATCTACATATCCGTATCGCCAAGCTTGCCTTCCACGCCAAGGAAAGTCCCATCCGAACACAGGACGGAGTCTTCAATCTTGTATCTTCATAGTCTTCGAGTCCGGTCGATGATGATAGTTCGGCTATCCGGACACCCCCTAGTCCAGGACTCCCTCAATGCCCCTCCCCAAAGAGGAGGTGAGCCTTGGCAACAAAGAATTTATCATTCATGAGGATCTCGTCGAGCAGGAACACTTCAAGCGCCGGCTCATAGCCACTACAAAGAGCCTTTAGAAAAAACAGCAGCAGCTTCAAGATGATCAAGATCTGCTAACTGACAGATGGACTGAGGTCCTGGCCGCCGAGGAATACGGACTCGAGCGCCCAACAAAAAGCTACCCGAGGCGCAGGTTGTTACCTCAATTTGAGGACGAGGCAGTAGAGCCTATACTACCATCACAGGATGCGGCTGACCGACCACCTCGTGGCCGAGACAAAGTGGCATATCAGCCCGAAGAACAGCCTGCACCCCGTCGCCAAACAAACAAAAACACGAAGGCCCAGGGCTACACGCATGACCTGCGAGACGAATGGAAAAACAAAGAAGGGCAGTCAAGATCAATCTACGGATCGCGGGGGCGCGCCCCAACGCGTGACGATGACCGCCAAGCGGGATATGCTAAACACAAATCCGTCCGGGCTGAATACAACAGACTAGTCTCATCCGAACTGCGTCACGATGTAGCCCGGCATAGAGGTGTCGCACACCCCCTATGCTTCACTAACGAAGTAATGGAGTATGAATTCCCAGAAGGGTTTAAGCCCGTGAACAAAGAACCATATGATGGGACAACAGACCCCGCGGTATGGATCGAAGATTTCCTTCTCCACATCCACATGGCCCGTGGTGATGATCTACATGCCATCAAGTACCTCCCACTAAAACTCAAGGGACCAGAACGGCATTGGCTGAATAGTCTGCCGGCAAACTCCATTGGTAGTTGGAAGAACCTGGAAGACGCATTCCTTGACAACTTCCAGGGCACTTATGTGCGACCACCGGATGCTGATGACTTAATTCATATAACCCAACAGCCCGGAGAGTCAGCCAGGAAATTCTGGACTTGGTTCTTAACTAAAAAGAACCAAATCGTCGACTATCCGTATGCCGAAGCCCTAGCGACCTTTAAGCATAACATCCGAGACTAGTGGCTCGCGCGACACCTTGGCCAAGAGAGGCCGAAATCCATGGCAGCCCTCACGACACTCATGACCCGCTTCTGTGCGGGCGAGGACAGCTGGCTAGCTCGTAGCAACATCGCCTCAAGTAAGGCTGGGGCTTCTGAACCAGGAGATAACAACGGCAAGCCCCGACGCAGCAAACACAAACATCGAAATAATGGCGACAACGCCGAAGACACGACCGTCAATGCCGGATTCAGCGGCCCTAATACCGGTCAAAGTAAGAAACCATTTAAAAGAAACAGTCCGGGCGCATCCAGTTTGGACCGTATACTCGACCGTCCATGCCAAATTCACGGCACCCCAGGAATACCAGCCAATCATACCACCAGAGAATACTGGGTCTTCAAACAAGTCGGCAAGTCAGGCGCCGAAAACAAGGAGAAGGGGTCGCAAAGCGAGGACAACGACAAGGAGCCCCGGCTACCGAACATAGAAGGGCAAAAGAAGTTTCCCCCGCAAATTAAAACGGTGAATATGATAAAAGCCACCAATATCCCTAGGCGGGAAAGGAGGCACACACTTAGGGATGTCTACGCAACGGAGCTAGTCGCCCCAAAATATAACTCATGGTCGGTGATGGTGTCCTGGACTAGGGGGTACTCACCATGTTGTCTCCCGATCAGTTGGATTGGGCCGAGGACCCCTATGGCCGTATACTCATGGGCCAGTTCGGACAATCCCTGCCGCATATAAGGAAGACTCCACAAGACTTGGCACCCAAGATAAGGACTCTTCTAACCCTAGGCATCCGGCGTCTTATATAAACCGAGGCCATACTAGTCAATAGACAATTTCATATTCATTACTACAATCTCGTGGTAGATACGTGTACTCTTACTACACCCATATAAATACAATCAAAAACAGCATGTAGGGTATTATCTCATCAAGAAAGCCCGAAGCTGGGTAAAACCCCGTGTCCATGTTACCATCGCTCCAAGACGCCTAGCTTAGGACCCCTACTACAAGATACGCCGGATATTGAACCGGCATTGGTGCTTTCATTGAGAGCCTGCTGGTCACGGATCGATGGGATGATCAGGTGATATTTTTCCAGTCACTTTCATGTTTATTTTCTCTTTTGCGAAATCCTTGCTATCACGTTTTGCTACGTTGTTCGTAGTCAGATCGGAATCCAAAAGGTTCGTGCGGCGGCTGCCATATCCGTCGTTCGAGGATACCCTGGATCCGAGTTACCGGTATGTCATTAAGGTCCTGGAAAGCCATGCTTGTAAACAACAGCCTCGCTGCACGAATCAACGCGGAGATTATAGGGCAATCTGAGCAGCAACACATGCCAGCCGAGGAGATAGCGAGCGTGTTGCCCGTCCCCACGCAGAAACAGTACAGGAGGGCCGTCTGACAATAGTCCTGATCGGCGGCGGCATGCAGGGAAGTTTCCATCCATCCTCCTTCCTCCTTATTATTTAATTAACTTGTACTTAATGGTTTGTCTTTCATGATCTGCGCCCTCACGTGCTACTACTAGTTGGCTTTAGCTTTGCAATATTCGAACGCTTGTGTAGAACGTCAAATCCCAAGTGGTCTGATGCTATTACTACTAGTGCATATATGCGGCCCTTAATGGATTATTGTGCTTGACAATTCTTTTTAGATTTCCACACTTGAAAATCCAGGTCTGCAATCCGGCCTACGTTGATGCCGCCACTTCAAGGCGATATGATATGCCGTCGCTGCCCCACGTGTATTGCGTCCGTAACTTGAGCGACCCTATGAGTTCGGATTTCGTCACCTTATTGCGCCGACGCCCTGTGTCGACAACGGCCTCACGCCAGCGGACAAAGAAATCAAATCTGGCGCTCCTACTTCGAGGGCGTGGCTGCAACTTCACCTGACAGACTATCCAAAGTCTACTTTTCTCTCCAAAATTGCTTTCCGCACTAGGAGATCATAAGGGAGATTGAACTTTTCTTTATCTTTCTTCCTTATTTAATTTTTTCTTTTTTCCTTATTTAATTATAAGCCTTGAGGAAATAGACTACTTTATTAAGCAGTCTGTCTCCGGATACATTCTTATCAAAAAATGCATAATACTAATTGTTTCCTAATTTTCAAGGTCGGACCATTGTGTGAGCTTGCCTTGAGGCTGCTCATAGTGGGAGTAACATAGGTAGTAACATAGATGTCGCATAAGCAAAAATGTTGATGTGGCAAGTAGTTAATACACATATGACACTTCCCACTACAAGGGTAGTAACATAGAGTAGTAACGTATGCATGTTACTACTCTAAGTTACTCCCCACTATGACCAGCCTGATAAGTTCGGCTCATCGTTAAGAGAGCTCCTCCGCGCCGCTCCAACCTGGCTATCGTCTCGACAGCCCGGTTTGTTGTGCGCCAACCGACAGACACCTCGTCAAGGTCAACGATAAAAAAAAGAAGCAATCTGAATGGCGGTGAACTAGCCGAGGACATGACATAGTACTGTACACGGCCTGCATGTTATGCCGACAATAATTCGTCTCAGTGCAGTCACAGGGAGATCTGATCATTGTTTTTCTTTCCTTCATTATTTAATTACAAGGCAATCTATACTTTTCGCTAATCATCTTCCTTTTATGCACTTTCCACGTGCAAGTCCGCCTGGTATTATTAGGACTGCTTGTGTCCACGTAATAAGAGCGACACATGTTTCTCTTGGTATTGCCATAGCAATGACGTGGAGGTAATGACCTATGACGTGGAGATAATGACCTCCAGCACACAACAGGGAGATTTGCTAATTTCCCCTTTTTAATTCAATACCTATATAGTCGGCCGCTGGTTGTTTTTTACTTTTTCTGACAAATACACAGAATAAAAGTGCTACTACGCATATTGAGGATTGGCCTTGCAGCGTGTTCGGCACGGATCAGTTCGTCCGTTTGCTTCGGTCTGCTACAATCGTCGCCGCTGGTGTTCAGGTTATGTTTTTCCAAATTATTCGATTAGCATTATTATACACAGAATATTTTTTGTTGGCCTGTATTGCATCATCTTGGCAGAGAAATTCTACCGACGTTTGTACCTAGCATCAGTCCGGCCAGCCTCTCCATGTCACCTGGGCAGGCCGACCTTCGCCGACATTGCCGTGCCACGATGCCAATGCGCCATCGAGCTAGCCTCAGCGCTCAGGCCATATTTACCAAACTTTTTTCGTGTAAATTAATTATGCACCTTTTTTTCATTACCTTGGCTAGACCAGGGGCTTCAACTCTTCGGAGTACCGAGCTCTTTGCTGGCCACATCGGGGCTGAGACTTTGTCCCGCATCAAGTTCGGACCGCGTCATCAATGCCGAACAAATTAACCAGCTAAGTCGCTTTCATGCTCAAAAACTCCCAGTTTTAAATTTTGTTCGGTCCGACCAAGCATTATACTTTTTTCGCAAAAAGTTGTTTGTGAAAAACTTCCTTGTCCAAACTTTGCTTGTGACACACACATCTAAATACGCCGTTTACTTGGGGGCTTCCTTTCTGAAGCCTTTCCTCATGCAAATGATTATACTTGTACGGCTTCGTTCCTTGTTCATGTATTACGCCACAATATGCACCATGTTGACTTAAGCAATTTGCAAGCTGGGTTGCCTGGCTCCTGTGTTTACCCCTACATTCCCGATTGTTCGGCTAGGAAGTAAAGGGAGCACCTCTGTGATTGTCATGATCGGGGCATCCGAGCCGGACCTCAGATTGGGTGAAGCCGAAAGCTAGCACTCTTACTGTTTTCAACAATGGTCGGCACACAACGGAACTCATGAGTACAAAAAATCTATTGCACAAGTCTCGTAATAATAATGAGCAACTGAAGGGAGGTATCGGTGGGGGTACTATTTTCTTCGAAGATGCTTCTTACATTTTATCTGTAATATAGCATAAGTTCCCTGAGCGCGATTTGTCTGTTACAGCCTTATGGCCTGATTGTCTGGTTATCGGAAACACCGTTGATATTCTCGACAGGGGGAGTACGTAACACTTTTCGGTCCTTGACCGAAGAGAGAGAAGCCGACGATCGATTAAGACGCATATAAAGTTTGGGTGGACATAGATATGATATAAGTACTTCGTTACATACAATCATTATACATAAAATTCTTTTACCCAAGTCACCCGGGGGCTCTTAAATTTATGTGAGATGTTTTATAATAAGTGTTCTTCTTCCTAGTCGTTGTAAAGTCTTTTTTCTATCACTCCTTTTTTTGACGCGAGTATGTGGTCAATAGACGGGGGCCTAATTTCCCTCTCACAACCGCTAAAGTTTTTTAAACTGGCCTAACGAGAAGTACTCCGCCTTCGGGATAGGAGGTTGAAGCTGTAGGCTGACCCGCTTGAAGTCTTGAGATAGGTTGTGTCATGTTAAAGCACGACAGAAGCATAATTTTTTCTAAGACCAATTTTACGATTGGCACCGAACAATTGATCTAGTTCGGACGTCGAGTTTTTACTGACGTTTTTTGGTTTTCCAATCCTATGGCACTTTTCAACTATTTGTGTGTTTTCCGCATAAGTCTCGCAGTGCAATGCCGGACACCGTTAGAGATTCGGCAAAAATTCTTGGATATTGCTATATATGCATCAGTTTCGAATTGTGTCTTCGGTCAATAGTTGGGTTGCCCGGCTCCTGTGCTTGCCTCCTATGTTCTGCTTTGTTCGGCTAGGTGTGCAAAGGGAGAACCACTGTGATTGTGCTTCCAGCTCGCATGGTTAAGCACCGCAGTGGAGAAAGCCGAAAACTGACTGTCATAATATGCGTAAATTGGTCAGCAGTCCGATGACTGTATTAAATGACAGGCCGTTCATAACATTGGCCAAAGTGTTTACGGCTTGACCTCGGCTGTCGCTGAACACTAACCAGGGGGCTACTTGCTGGCCTCCCAACTTTAAGCTCCTATGACTAAGTGAAAATTCTAAAGCCTGCATATCTGATTGCCTCGTTTCCGCCAACACAACCGCCTTCGGGCACCGAGACGTCGGCTAAGGGTTGTTTTGGAAACACCCTGCATAGCATCTACAAGGGGGTAGAAGCTGACGATGGGCGACTTTCAGATCATAAACGGTCGTAATGGAAGTGAAAATTTGGGTTCATTTAGACCATAGAGTTCGAAAGCTTTCCACAAACTAAATCCTCAATATTTCCCCCCACATCGATCGAAGCTGAGGCTTCATGATCATACTTAGCATGACAACCCAAAGAAAGGAACGATAGAGGGACTATTTTCTTTGGAAAATGTTTCTTATGTTAAAATAAATAAATAATAATATAACATGTCTCTCCGCGTACCTTTGTTTATAAAACCGTATGGCCGGATTGCCTTGTTTGCCATAAAGATTTGCCCTCATGAAGGCTTTATAAAGTAGAACAAACACCCCTCGGCTGTTGGCCGAGGAGGTTGAAGCCGATGGTCGGTCAACAAAGTTTTGTACAATGCGGAGCCGAGCATTAATGACGTAAAGTACTTGGATACATAGAGTCATTACATATAATTTGTGATTTTACTATGGATGTCGATCCTTAATTCGGCCTCCCGTGCCCACATTAAGGCTCGGGGGCTACTGGACTTCATGCTTCTCATTTACAAATATTAAAGGGGTACATCGATCCCCTCATCTGGTGTCGCCACCCGACCAGTGTCTCGGGGGCTACTGCATTGACAATCCAATGCAGAAAATTTAAAGTGCAATATAGTTTTCGAGGAGATTATTATCCTGAGGTTGGTCGGCCGCACCCAACCTGAGTCTCGAGGAATTTGCACACCACGTTTCTATTCCTAAGTATGTTGCCGAGCTGGGAATTGATCCTCAGGCTGATTTTATGAATCGACCAGGGTCTCAGGGGCTACTAGGGTCAGCGGTTTGATTTTTCCTTCAGGTGCATCCCGGATATTAGGCCAACACACACCTTGAGGGCTACTGGCTATACATCTCGGCAGAGATTACATTGCATAATTCGGCACCCCGGAAGCAGTCCGACGTTGGTGCTCGACTACAATAGACACCCCGGAAGCAGTCCGGCATCAAGCTCGGACGCTAGTGGCTGGCTCCGTAGAGGGCATTTCTGGCATTAAGCTCGGCTAAACTCCTTCAACTTTTTTGAACCAAGGTGATCTATGACACCTTGGATATGGTCCGGCGTTGGAGCTCGGATGCAATTCAGTGTTGGAGCTCGGCTGTAGCAATACTCCTCAGATACAGTCCGGCGGTGGAACTCCGATACATTCCGGCGGTGGAGCTCGGATACATTCCGGCATCGGAGCTCGGAAGCGGTCCGGCGTTGGTGCTCGGCTGCAAAGGATACCTCGAATTCAGTCCGGCATTGGAGTTCGGACGCAAGAGGACACTGCCGCCCGGGAACAACTCCAAACCCGAGGTGTGGCATAAAAATAACAAGGCATTGATAAAGGCCGAAAACTTAAAGGGGCTCCTTAGATACCCGACGTGTAAACTCTTTGGATGCACTTCGGCGATCCTCAAGATCGAAGAAGAGAAGATTTGTTGAACCAGTTTTCAAGACCGGCGATCAAAGATGAAGAACAGTTCAGAAGAATCGAGAAGCGTCCCCAACTTGAAGACCGATTCAGGGGGCTACTGACGGTGTCCTGGACTAGGCGGTACACACCATGTCATCTCCCGATCAGTTGGATTGGGCCGAGGACCCCTATGGCCGTATACTCATGGGTCAGTTCAGACAACCCCTGCCGCATACAAGGAAGACTCCACAAGACTTGGCGCCCAAGACAAGGACTCTTATAAACCCTAGGCCTCCGGTGTCTTATATAAACCGAGGCCATGCTAGTCAATAGACAATCTCATATTCATTACTACAATCTCGTGGTAGATACGTATACTCTGCACTACACCCATATGAATACAATCAAAAGCAACATGTAGGGTATTATCTCATCAAGAGAGCCCGAAGCTGGGTAAAACCCCGTGTCCATGTTACCATCGCTCCAAGACGCCTAGCTTAGGACGCCTACTACGAGATACGCCGGATATTGAACCGACAGTTGGCCGGCCCGATCACCTCTGACCGCAAGGACCGTCCAACCTATACCCATCAGAGTGGCTCAGCCGCACTAGTCCTTGACTCAATAATTGACGGATTCCACCTAACAATAGTCCTTATGGATGGAGGTCGTAGTCTGAACCTGCTTTATTGGGATACAACGCGCAAGATGGGCATTGATCCTTCAAAGATCAAACCCACTAAAACCACCTTCAAAGGTGTTATACCATGCCTGGAGGCCTGCTGTATAGGCTCCGTCACTTTGGAGGTAGTCTTTGAACCCCCGGATAATTACCGTAACAAAGATTTAATCTTTGATAGCGTCCCTTTTCGCAGCAGCTATCTTGCGCTGCTCAGACGAACCGTGTTTGCTCAATTCAACGCGGTGCCACATTACGCTTATCTTAAGCTCAAGATGCCAGGTCCACGCAGTGTCATAACAGTTAACTGCAAAGCCGAACGCTCCCTCGATACTAAAGAGCACACCGCCGCCTCAACAGTAGAAGTGTAGAGTGGCATTTTTCAATCGAACCTGCATTCACAGCCAGGTTCCCGGACACCTTCAACAGAGTCCGAACTACTCAGCGGTAGGATAGCCCAGCTCGTCAAGAGCTTAATTAACCACTCCGGCGGGAGACGGAGGCAAAGCTAGGATAGGTCACACAATGCGGCTTAACCGCTCCATGGTACACACACATTTCTTGCATTTTCTTTGCAGGTCCACTTTTGTGTAGGCCATCACTGGCGACATGGCGACCAGACCCATGAGGGGACGAATATACCAAGGAGGGAAACAGCTCGAACGCGTAAGGGAGTTCTTAAATATTCCCCTTGACGACCATCCGATTATTACCCGGATCCGCACACAGCCAACCCCCCTGGTCTCAGCAGGTTCTGAAGTCATATTTCTTTTTTTGCACTACTTGTACTCGTACGCCTCGACGTATTACTCAATTACAATATGTGGCTTTATATGATGCTTACTTGCTATTCTTTCTTATTGATATTTTTTTAATGGCATCCGTACATTACAATGTGCCTTAATATGCCAGGGGCCTCGTTGTACCCATAATATGACAATAAAGTCTGAATACCTTCACGGTCGTTCGTCACCCCGAACTTATAGCATTATATGCATCAGCTCCGAATCATGTCTTGGGTCAATAGTTGGGTTACCCGGCTCCTGTGCTTGCTACCCTATGTTCCGCTATATCTGCTAGGGTAGTAAAGGGAGAACTACTGCAATTGTGTCCCGGTTCTTTCGGACGAGCACCTCAGTAGAGAAAGCCGAAAACTGACTGTCATGATACGGCGAGAGCTGGTCAGCTGTTCGAGAGGTTGCAAAATCTTTAAGGATTTCTTCCACATTATGCGATAACTAATGCAGCGTGCGATGGATCAGTTTTTTCTTCGATCGGGTGCTTATAGAGCCCCTAGTGTGGTCTTCCGAACACCAGGGGCTGCGCCTACCTTTCTTTTGTCACACTCCTATGGCTAGGTGAGGGTGATAAAGCCTTATAGTCCGATTGCCTGGTTCGTTGCGCTGAACACCTCCTTCAAGGACCCAAAACTGGGGTCAAGAGTGCTCAGGTTTATCCCGAACACCCCCGTACTTCTTACGTGGCTGCAGAAGCCGACGACTGGCCAACTCTCAGGACTAATATATAGAAAAATAGCCGCACAGGAGGTAAAGATCGTACATAACAAGCATTATATCATATAAATAACCTTGTTCAACATTACATAGGATAACATGAACGTATTCATGGGAATATAATATCCTTGGCACATTACTCCGCTACAAGGCAGGATCCTTTCAGGACATTGTCATCATTTAACTCGGGCTTGCGGTGCTCCTTCCCTTCAGGCAGTCCTTTGGTCATCAGCTTTTCAGCATACATCTTCGCCCAGTGCACCTTTGCGCGGGCGAAGGCCATTCGCGCACCTTCCATACAGACCGACCGCTTGATGACTTCTAATCGAGGGCAGACACTTACAAGCCGCTTCACGAGCACGAAGTAGCTGCTGAGAATTGCCTCGGCGGGCCATAGCCGGATAATTAAATCCTTCATGGCTAGTTCGGCCGCCCTATGCAGCTCGATCAACTATTTGAGTTGATCGGCAAAGGACACTAGATACTCTGGCACCAGATATTGCAACCACAAGAGCTTCTCTTCAGAGCTCCTTTCTTTGGCTTGGTAGAATTGTGCTGCATCAGATACGCCGCATGGCAGCTCCGCAAACACCCCTGGAGAAATCCGAATTGGAATTACTAACGAGATTTTATCCCTTTAAATACTTGCTTTGCATAGACGAAGCCTTACCCGTCGCGATCTTTCCGGCCTCCTAGATTTCCTGCAGGGCGCCCTAAGTTTCGCTCCGCGCATCATGCGTGGCTTGACGAGCCTTGGTGAGTTCGGATTCTTTCTCCGTTAAACTCTGCTCCAAGGTCTCATATCTCTTCACGGCCTCTTGGAGCTCTTTCTGCACTTCAGTAACCCTGGCCTCGTGCTTTTCACGAAGGGCCTGCTTAGTGGCCGCCTTCTTCTCGGCCTCGGCCACCGCCTTCTTAAGTGCTTCAACTTTGGCCATCGCTCCTAGAGTACATCATGAAAAAATTGTCATACTCAATTGTTCATTCGCGCTGAACGTGAACAAGGGTTTTTGCATACCTTGGTTATCCTCCAACTGCTTCTTCACTTGGCTGAGTTCTTCTTCAGCCCGCTCCAGACCCTGCTTCAGTCCGGAGACTTCCGAAGTATGAGAGGTGGCAGTCACTACAGATTTTTGCTTATCAAAAAAAAAGAGGGAGAAGTGTGACAAGGTAAGTCTCCTGCGAGTATATATTCGATCCTCTGTCCGGTTTTTTCTTCCGAACACCGAACAGTGTATCAGGGGCTACTATCTATACTATAACACTCTCTGAAACCTCAGAACATACCTCAAAGCCCGTTATAAGGCTGATGTAGGCTTGATTCAGCCCACTTTCAGCGGACTGAATCTTATCAATCACTGCACCCATAAGGGCACAATGCTTTTCAATGATGGAGGCGCTCTTTAGTGCTCCTGATAAGGTATCCGGCACCTCTGGTTGGCTGAGGTGGCCGGTGGGACAGGCGCACCCCCTTCTGTCAAGGGAGGTTTCCTGCCTAATTCCGGAGCCGTGTTGGTCTCCGGAACTGTGTCCGGCTGGGGGCTGAAGTCAAAATAGTCCCCGCCGTCGGTGTCCATGGGAGCCTTTTCCCCCGTGTGTTTGGCCGTTGAGGTTCGACCCTCCGGCGCCGCCTTGACGGTCTTCCTACCCCCTCCTTGGCATGGGTCCCTTCGGGACGATACCTTGGTGTCACTCACGTGTTTGGGGGAGGGGGCCGTCGGGGGTGTCCCGTTGTCCATATCATCCGAGCCCAGTGAATCCTCTGATGAGGATTGTTCGGTGCGGGACCTCGCCGGACTGCAAAGAAGACACGACGCAATGCATTAAATGTTGTACGATAGTGAGTTTGGATACACAAACGTGTCTGGGCTTTATATACTCACGATTTCACGAGGGGCTGGACCCTGGGATCCCACTCGGTGCTGTTGTCGGCGGTGGTGGCGGATTCCTCCGGAAGGGTAGTCTTACCCTTCTTAGGAGACTCAGCCTCCAAGTATGTGGAGGCCGTCCGTTTCTTCCCCCCCCCCTTGCTGGGGGGGGGGGGTCGGTTTTCCTCCTCTTCCTCGTCCTCTCTGGAGGAAGAGAGGGCCTCGGAGTCTTCAGATATTGTATCCGAAGTGCCTTGGCGACGAAGGCCGCCCCTGGTCTCTTTGGCCTCTTTCTCGGCTTTCTTCTTCCGCGCCTTATAAGGCACAGGGACCAGCATCTTCGTCGGAAGTGGGCCGGTTGGTTCTTCTGGCAGTGGGGCCGGGCAGTAGATCCGTCCCGCCTGCTTCGTCCAGCCCTAGGAGAGTTGTGGGAAAATACATTAGGCATTTGCCTTGGATTATGCTAATAAAGCATACAACTTGCTAAGATACGAAGACCTACCGAATTCACGGGTCGGGACAGTTGGTACCCGTGGTCCTCGGCTGAATCCGGCCACGACTTACCGGACTTAAAGAGCACCTTCCAGATATCTTTGTGTGATGAGCCAAAGAACCCTAGCAGGGTCTGGTTCTTGGCCGGGTCGAATTCCCATAAATTGCAAGCCCGGTGTTGACAGGGGAGAATCCGGTGAACTAACATCACCTGGACTACGTTGAGAAGTTTGATATTCTTGTCTTCCATACCCTTGACACGCGCCTGGAGCACCGCTAACTCATATGGAGAAGACCAGTTCAGGCCCTTCTTGGGACAGGACGTAAGCCACACTAGAGCTCCGGATCGGAATTCGGGAGCTGCTACCCATTTTGTGCCGCGTGGCTTAGTGACGTAGAGCCACTGTTGTTGCCACCCTTTGACGGAATCATTGAAGGTACCTGATGGCCATGTGACGTCGGGCATCTTGCTCACCATGGCTCCTCCGCACTTAGCGTGTTCGCCGCTCACCACCTTGGGCTTCACGTTGAAAATCTTCAGCCATAATCCGAAGTGTGGAGAGATGCGTAGGAAGGCCTCGCACACGACGATGAATGTCAAGATGTTGAGGAAGATATTGGGGGATAGATCATGAAAATTGATCCCATAGTAATACATAATACCGCGAACGAATGGGTGGAGGGGAACCCTAGCCCACGGACCAATTGGGGGAGGAACATAACCCTCTCATGGGGTTCCGGGGTAGGGACGATCTATCCCACTGTCGGAAGGCGGTGGCCGATCTTCTTGGCCGGGTACCCGGCCTCCCGAAGTTTCTTGATATCCTTCTCCTGGACGGTAGAGGCCATCCACTTGCCTCCTGCTCCAGATCCAGACATTTTCGGAGGGCCTTTGTGGGCGGGGAGGGCGAATGCTTGGGCGCTGGAGCTCAAGCGAGAGAGAATGGATGAGCAGAGGAAGAAGAAGGCGTGGGTGAAAGAGGGGAATCCTTATCTCCTTATAAAGGCAGCAGGGATCGTGAACCTCCCCACTTACCTTGTAAACTCGCTTATTCCCCAAGCGCTGTGTTAATAGCACGGTTGGGTTATCCACACCCGTATTGATGAGAATCCCGTGATAAGGGGACATGATCTCTGCTTTGACAAGACGTGCCAATAAAACCGCTTCGCAAGGTGTCACGTTATGGAAAAATTGTCAGCAAATTAGACTCCTGGAATATTGTACTATCTACGGAGGTATGTGGAATTTATTTTGCAGAGCCGGACACGATTCTTGTGTTCAAGATCTACTTTGGAGTATTCGGAGAAGGAACCCGCCTTGCAATGCCGAAGACAATCTGCGCGCCGGAATCATCGTCATTGAAGCCTGGTTCAGGGGCTACTGAGGGAGTCCTAGATTAGGGGGTCCTCGGATAGCCGGAATATATACTTATGGCGAACTGTTGGACTATGAAGATACAAGATTGAAGACTTCGTCCCGTGTCCGGGTTGGACTCTCCTTTGCGTGGAAGGCAAGCTTGGCAATTCGGATATGTAGATTCCTTTCTCGGTAACCGACTCCATGTAACTCTAGACCCCTCCGGTGTCTATATAAACCGGAGGGTTTAGTCCGTAGGACAAGAACAATCATAATCATAGGCTAGATTCTAGGGTTTAGCCTCTACGATCTCGTGGTAGATCAACTCTTGTAATACTCATATCATCAAGATCAATCGAGCAGGAAGTAGGGTATTACCTCCATATAGAGGGCTCGAACCTGGTTAAACATCGTGTCCCCCGCCTCCTGTTACCATTACCTTAGACGCACAGTTTGGGACCCCCTACCCGAGATCCGCCGGTTCTGACACCGGTCATGCTAGACGAACCTATCTTTCACAAGTTCATTGTAACCTAATTATATGGATTACGCTAGCTTACAATGTGTCGGATCCTTTTGTGATCCGCTCCACGAACATTGTTCACACCGAACTAGCGTTCTCAGATAGAATTTATATATGAAGTCCAGTGTTAGTACCCAAAGCGAATAATTCAGGGGTTATCGGTATACCATGGGATCACGTTGATCCTTTTGGATCATTGGTCTATGCTTGCCTGCTGTATCACTTTGATTCACATTTTGACTTAGCCCACCTATATCGTGCTTCTACAAACCACTCTTTGTTAATTCCTAGAATATCGCCTTCCACTCATAAACTCCCTGAAACCAACACATGACCTTAAGAATCGCCTACTGCACAATCCTTCTAAATATATCAGGGAACTGCTGAGGGAGTCCCGGACTAGGGGGTGTCCGGATAGCCGAACTATCATCATCGGCCGGACTCCAAGACTATGAAGATACAAGATTGAAGACTTCGTCCCGTGTCCGGATGGGACTTTCCTTGGCGTGGAAGGCAAGCTTGGCGATACGGATATGTAGATCTCCTACCTTTGTAACCGACTCTGTGTAACCCTAGCCCTCTCCGGTGTCTATATAAACCGGATGGCCTTAGTCCATAGGACGAACAACAATCATACCATAGGCTAGCTTCTAGGGTTTAGCCTCCTTGATCTCGTGGTAGATCTACTCTTGTAACCACATCATCAATATTAATCAAGCAGGACGTAGGGTTTTACCTCCATCAAGAGGGCCCGAACCTGGGTAAAACATCGTGTCCCTCGTCTCCTGTTACCATCCGCCTAGACGCACAGTTCGGGACCCCCTACCCGAGATCCGCCGGTTTTGACACCGACATTGGTGCTTTCATTGAGAGTTCCTCTGTGCCGTCGCGATCAGGAAGGATGCCTTTTCCCGTCTTTAAAGACGGCACCGTCGTCAAGGGAGCTTTGGCCGCCGGCCAAACTGTCCGGCTAGGTGGTTTTCTTATGACCGCCTGTTCGGCCACCGCTCCGACGATGACCTCTCAGGTCATCAAAAGCGATCTTCACGTCAGCTCGGAATTCGCCGAGCAGTTAGATCCGATTGAGCTCTCCTCTGTAAACGAGCTCTTGGATCGCATCGCCGCCCTGGGAGTCGCTACAGACTACGATCAGATTGGGCTTAAAACCGATCTGAGAGAGATTAACTCTCCTCAGGCTACCCACCACGTTGTCGTGGTAGAGGAACAATGCGGCAACCCTTCTTCTACGTTGAAAACCAACTATGTCCGGATTCCCGATCCCTCCAAGCCGGATTCCCGCGGAGGGACGGACGCTAATCAAATACTGAACTTAGAGTCAGGCATCGGACTAGATTCGTTGGAAAGCATCCAGCAAGTCAAGCTTCCAAATCCGGAAACTTCTTGGCCTTTGAGCCTCAGATCGGGCGGGGTTCCGAACTTGATTCCACCCGCCCACCCAAACATAAGCGATCTCTCTCGAATACGGCAAGAGCCCGATGAAACAGTACATCATTACTGGGCCAGATTCCTCCTGGTTATGAACAGGATAAAGGACTGCTGCGAAGAAAGCGCGATTTCAATTTTCTGCAACAATTGCACGGACAAGGGAATCATGAACGCCATAAGTCGTCGCGAAGTTACACGCTTCGTCGACCTAGCGACCATCGTACAAAAATACTGTGCGGTGGAGAGTGCCAGGAACACCGAAGCTAGGTTTTGGGACAGTCCGGCCTTGACTACAACCCTAGTCCGAAGTAAAAGGGTGCGCCATACTCAAGCACCTGGGTTAAAAACCAAAAAGCAAAAAACCCCTAAAGGGCATGGAACCGTACTGGAGGGCTGGCTCAACGGACCCTGCAAAATCCACAGTACGGAGGGCGCCACTCCAACACACAGCCTTCGAGCATGTTGGATACTACGGCAGGTGGCCAAAAGTGGCGAAGGCTTTTTAGCCCCGGGCAAACAGCCCAGCAGTACCGGTACGGTATTAACAGTCTTCGAGACTTTCGCATCAAATAACATGCGAAAACGAACAATCCGCGGCCTCGCCGAAGTCTACCAAGTAGCAACAGCAAATCCATGGAGTGACACGGCTATCACCTTCAACGCCAGCGACGAACCTAAATTCCGAACAGCTAGAGCACCAGCCGCATTGGTCCTCAGTCCGATAGTGGACGGCTTTCGCCTTACCAAGGTACTCATGGATGGCGGCAGCGGATTAAACCTCATCTACGAGGAAACCCTTCAAAAAATGGATATTGACTGGAGCCGCATCGAGCGAAGCAGCACAACCTTCAGAGGGATAATCCCTAGTCGAGAAGTACGCTGCACAGGAAAAATCACACTAGATGTAGTGTTCGGCTCACCGGACAATTACAGGTCCGAGGAGGTCACGTTCCAAGTGGCCCCATTCGGCAGCGGATATCACGCTTTGTTAGGGCGAGAGGCATTCACAATCTTCCAAGCTATACCCCACTACGGGTACATGAAGCTCAAAATGCCCGGACCCAATGGGATAATCACTCTTGCCAGTGATCCAGATACAGCACTCCGCGCTGAAAATAAGACAGCCGCACTGGCCCTAGAGGCATTGTCCGAAGCCCTAGCGGCAGAGGAACTAACTACGCTGCGCTCCACGGTGGATAGGGACGATGTGATACTCGATAAGAGGTCCAAGTCCACCTCTTTTAAACCAGCAGACGAAATAGTCAAATTTCAGGTCCATCCAACGGACCCCACAAAGACGGCCTCCATTGGGGCACAATTAAGTCCTGATGTCGAAGCCGCACTACGAGAATTCCTTCGGGAAAATTGGGACATTTTTGCCTGGCACCCTTCAGACATGCCAGGAATCCCACGCAGGCTGGCAGAGCACAGCCTAAACATCCTAAAAGGATTCAAGCCGGTCAAACAAGCTCTTCGGCGATTTTCCGAACCCAAAAGACAGGCAATGGGAGAGGAGCTAGCCAAACTCTTAGAAGCCGGATTCATCAGAGATATAAAACATCCGGACTGGCTAGCCAATCTAGTAATGGTACCAAAAAAGGACAAATCCTGGCGCCTCTGCGTCGATTTTAAAGACCTTAACAAGGCCTGTCCAAAGGACCCTTTCCCCCTCCCTCGCATCGACCAAATCATCGATGCTACCGCAGGGCACGATTCATTGTGCTTCCTCGACGCATACTCCGGATACCATCAAATCAAGATGGCGGAGAAAGACCAGGCCGCAACGGCATTCATTACTCCATATGGGCCATTCTGCTTCAACACAATGCCCTTCGGACTCAAAAACGCCGGCGCAACATATCAGCGCATGATTCAAACATGTCTGGCTACCCAGATAGGCAAAACAGTAGAGGCATACGTAGACGATGTGGTCGTCAAGACCAAACACGTCGAAACTCTAGTAGAAGACTTGAGGGTGACATTCGACAACCTCCGAGCATATGACATTAAGCTCAATCCGGAAAAATGCGTCTTCGGCGTACCAGCCGGAAAGCTCTTGGGCTTCATCGTATCCGGTAGAGGAATTGAAGCAAACCCGGCCAAAATCCGAGCTCTGTCACAATTGGATATTCCAAAGGACCTCAAGCAAATACAAAAACTAACCGGATGCGTAGCGGCCTTAAGTCGCTTCATCTCCCGTTTGGGAGAAAAGGCTCTGCCCCTCTACCGCCTCCTCCGGCGCACCGAACATTTCGAATGGACGGATGCTGCCACAGCCGGACTCGAAGAAATAAAGGCCATACTGGCAACAAATCCGGTCCTGGCCGCGCCCAACCTGGGCGAACCTATGTTATTATATATCGCAGCAACACATCAAGTTGTCAGCGCGGTACTCGTCGTCGAGCGAGAGACAGAAGGGCACAGATTCCCTCTTCAAAAACCAGTGTACTACGTATCCACTGTTCTAACTCCATGCAAGTCCCGGTACCCACATTATCAAAAGATAGCGTATGCGGTGTTCATGGCATCCCGGAAGCTGCGACACTACTTTCAAGAGTGTTCCATAACGGTGGCCTCCGAAGTACCTCTCAACGATATTATAAACAATCGCGACGCAACGGGCAGGATTGCAAAATGGGCTATTGAGCTCTTACCATTTGACATAACCTATAAACCACGGCGAGCTATAAAGTCGCAGGTTCTGGCTGACTTCGTCGCCGAATGGACCGAAGCCGAACTCCCTAAAGAGTACGGCGCATACTCCAATTGGATCATGCATTTCGACGGATCCAAAATGTTGGCTGGCTTGGGGGCTGGCGTCGTCCTGACGTCCCCAACTGGAGACACAATCCAATACGTACTTCAAATAATGTACATGGACTCCAACAACGCAGCCGAATACGAGGCCCTTCTGCATGGCCTCCGGATGGCAATCTCCATGGGCATTCAACGCCTAGAGGTGCGCGGGGATTCAAACCTCGCAATATCCCAAGTAAATGGAGACTTTGACGCCAAAGATCCAAAAATGGCAGCTTACCGCAACGCCGTCCTAAAAATGTCAGCTCGGTTCGAAGGACTCGAATTCCACCATGTAGCCCGGGATAATAACCAGGCAGCAGACGTGTTAGCGCGCATCGGCGCGAAACGAGACGCCGTCCCTCCAAACATCTTCCTGGAACGGCTCTTTAAGCCATCCGTGTTATGGGAAGAGGAGTCCGGAAATAACAATCCGGAGCCAGCTGCATCACCTAACTCAGACCATTCTGACACAATCGGCGGCTCAGCCAATGAAATAACACCTTCAGCTCACGAAATAATGGCAGTAATTGCCCCGTGGACAGAACCATTCCTAGCCTACTTAATTCGGCAGGAACTTCCCGAAGACCAAAATGAGGCCCGCTGCATAGTTCGGCGATCTAAAGCCTACAAGGTCCATGAGGGAGAACTTTATAAGAAAAGCACAACCGGAGTCCTTCAAAGGTGTATCTCCGAAGAGGAGGGGCGGAATCTCCTGGCTGAAATTCACGCCGGACTCGGCGGGCACCACGCTGCAGCCCGGGCCCTTGTAGGCAAGGCCTTCCGTACAGGATTTTATTGGCCGACAGCCCGGGCAGATGCTCAGGACTTAGTCCAACGATGCGTCGGTTGCCAGCTCTTTGCTAATCAGAGCCACATGCCACCCACCGCCCTCAAAACTATACCCATTACCTGGCCGTTCGCGGTCTGGGGGCTTGACATGGTTGGACCCCTTAAAGGGGGAACCCACAAGCACAAATACTTATTGGTCATGGTGGACAAATTCACCAAATGGATTGAGGCCAAGCCGGTTAAAACGGCAGAATCCGGACCGGTGATAGACTTCATATCCGGGGTAGTACACCGTTTTGGCGTCCCCCACAGCATCATCACTGATAACGGCACGAACTTCACGGCCGACGAGGTTAAACTCTGGTGCAAAAACATGGGCATCAAGCTCGATTACGCTTCAGTCTATCACCCCCAAACTAACGGTCAAGTCGAGCGAGCAAATGGTCTAATCATGAGCGGCATCAAACCCAGACTAGTGCGGTCCCTCAAGGAATCTAACACGCACTGGGTAGAGGAGCTCGACTCCGTACTCTGGGGACTGCGGACCACGCCAAACCGAACTACTGGATTCACACCATTTTTCATGGTATACGGCGCAGAGGCAGTTCTGCCCTGCGATATAATTCATGACTCACCTCGTGTGCGCATGTACGAAGAAAGAGAAGCCGAGTTGGATCGGCAGGACAGTTTGGACGCCTTAGAGGAGGAGCGGGACGTGGCAAAGGCTCGTTCCGCATTTTATCAGCAGCAGGCTCGAAGATATCAAAGCAGAGAAGTACGGGCCAAAACTTACAATGTCGGCGAACTCGTTCTACGCCTGCCGGACAAGAAAAAGGACAAACTTAAGCCCAAGTGGGAAGGTCCCTTCATCATCGACCAAGTCCTGACCGGCGGAGCATACCGTCTACGTAAAGCATCTGACAACCGACTCGAGCCGAACCCATGGAACGCAGCCCGTCTCCGAAGATTCTACGCCTAAACACCGGACTCAGAGTTCGTCTCACTCCCCCGTCCACCTTTTTATATTTTTTACTGTCTCTTGTCCCCCTCCTTCTTCCCACTTTTTTTTCAATACCTTTTATAGGCTGATTTGCGCTTTGTTCGCACACACTTGATGTGCTCCTAGCACTCATTATACCTGGGGGCTTCTTTACCAGAAGCTTATTCATATGGGCTTCACGCCCAATACATGTGTCATACTTCCGCATGTACCTTTTATTCACCATTATATGCATCGATATGACTTAAGTTTTGGCCAAGCTGGGTTGCCTGGCTCCTGTGCTTACCCCTACGTTCCCGATTGTTCGGCTAGGAGGTAAAGGGAGCACCTCTGCGATTGTTACTGCCGGGTCAGCCGGATGTGTACCTCAGACTGGGTGAAGCCGAAAGCTAGCGTTCTTAAGAGAATATTCGGTCGGTGACTTGAAAGATGATTTATTACTTACTTATTTATCTGCCCCCAGATGCTTTTTCTGCTATTTTCGCAGTCCGGCATTGCACCTTAGGGCATGCCTCCCAGGGAAAGGAACCCTTAACGGAACTATTCTCCCTGGAAGATGTTTCTTACTAACCATGTAATATAACATAACTAGTTGGGCACTTGTCTGATAAAGCAATTATGACCCCGACGCCTTGTCTCCATGCATGCCCCGGTTCTTTTATAACCGTAGGGTATTCGGACACACTCCGGACTGTTGGGTCCCGAGGTTGAAGCGAAACGGTCCGCAAAGACAAACGATCTACAATCCGGCTAGAAGGCATCTTACATGTCATTTCAAATTACATCGTCAAACCGACTGATTGTACTCCTCCTCAATCCCATCTAACAGGCTGTCTAATTTACAGTCCTGTTGGGAATATTTCGCGGCCAGTTCTACTTGGCCGTACATCAAGCTCACAGGGATCTCCTTCCCATCAGGCCCCGCAGGTCCGACCTCGGCCATGTGGTTTGGGTCAGCCTTCGGGTAGCGCGTCTTCACCATGGCCCAGGCCTCCCTGGCGCCCTGACGGCAGGCCGATATCTTCCACAAACGGAGGCGTCGCCGTGCTCCCTGAAGCTTCTCAGCAAGCTCACCAAGGCCCTCGGGTAGGGAGACGGATGGCCATAAAGCCTGAACGACGCCACTCATCGCCTGCCGAACACGTTCGAACAATTGCACCAGCTCGGGAAGTTGGTCACCCTGTTGACCCAGGCATTTCCTCCGCAGGGCGACCTGTGAGCACACCTAAAGACATATTTCTGTCAATCGACTTCCTCGCCGAATTCTTCTTTTCAAAGGAATTTGCTCAAGCACTTACTATAAATGCCGCGACGAAGCCGCTGATTCTCCTTCAAGGAGCCAGACAGCTGGGCCCGAACACCTTTCAGCTCTTCTCCTAGCTGGGTGTGGGCATCTTGGAGCTTGTTTCTCTCCTGCTGCACCTTCATAAGCACCCTCTCGCCGGCCTTTAGCTGACGCAGTAGCTGTTGCTTGTCCGGATCTAGTCCGGCGCCCTCTGCAATATTATTGTCAGATTCACGCCGCACTTTGTTAATTAATTATCTTTTCAAAGTACGTCTTACCAGCGGGGGTCTCTGTGGCTCCCCCTGTGGCGGCCAGTGCGGCCTCAAGTTGGGCCTTGCACTCTTGGAGCTCCTGGGACAGATGGGTATTCTTCTCCGTAAGATCCTGCATAAAAATTGATCCTTAAATCAGTTATTTTAACTATTTTAAGTCTCGGGGGCTACTGGCATATATAACTATTAAAATTACTTACACGTATGTCTTTCACATACTGCTCCGTGGCTCTGGTTAACCCATCTTGAGCGGCACGGAGGTGCGCGTTTCCCGCATCAAAGGCATTTAACGCCTCCGGGGAGAAACACGCGTCACGAAGAACTGTCCGGCGACGCCTGTGATTCATGGCGCTCTCCACCTCAGACCGGGTGGCGGACAGCCTGTCGGCATCCTCCGTCGGAGGAGCGTCCGGCTCATGCCTTGTATTCGCCTCCCCTCCCGGGCCATGCGTTGGAGCATGGCTGGCGGAGGCTTGATTGGCAACCTCTCCGGACACTGTCCGGCGAGCGCTCTTTCTGGAAAAGTTATGAGCATTAATATACCTCCTGGGAATCCTTCCCTTAAAAATAGCGGTGCTCCGTACCGTTGCGGCGACGTTTCAGTTCGCGTCGCACTCCTCTTCCGCCTGCTGGGCCGGACTGACCCTTGTTGGCCGGCCACCGCGGGTTCGGCTTCCCGCCTTAAAGGCACCTCCTGCGATGCACCATCAGTATGGGATGGTCAGAATTGAGCACGGATTAAATGATGGTGTCAAGACCTCGGTCGTAGTCACCTGGGAGGCCGGAAACAAACCGGGGTAGTCAGCCGTAATGGCGACTAAGGCATTGTCTATGCTGAGCTGGTGGAACACCCCGTCGATCAGTTCCACCGCTAAGTCCGGATCCTCTTCGGAGGCCGGATCAAGGGACCTTTCTGGATCCTCGGGTTGTGGAGCTGGGCTTTTTATGCCCTCCACATCCCGACGCAGTTCCTGTGTCAAAATCATACAATAAGACAATTGCCTTTAAAGGCACGGATCAGATATGCATGCGACCGCTTACCCAGCTCTGAGGGTTGTTCATGGAAAACCCGTTCAGAGGATTCGTGCGGAGGAAGTCCTCCTTCTCCCCCTTGTACAAGCCGGACAGGATCTTCACCAGGTCATCGGCCGAGCCAGGTCCCTTGCGGCCGTGACGGGTGGCGTCATCGTCTCCATTGAAGTCCCACATGGGGTAGCCCCTATATTGGAGCGGCTGCACCCCGCGCATAATGCATGTGGCCATGACTCCGATCATGGTTAATCCGGAATGGGCTAGCAGCCGTATCCGGCCCATCAAGTAATGGACGCTCCTATCATCTTCTCGTTGAGGGCTCCGTGGGCGCCAACTCAGGCGTTTCTTCAGTGGAGCGTTGCTGAACTCCGGAAGGCCGATTCGGACTGGATCCGGCAGCGGAGCGTCCTCCATATAAAACCACTCCGAAGGCCAGTCTTCGGACGCCTTCTTCGGGGTCCCGGACAGGTATCCGGTCCCGGCGATGCGCCATATTTCGGCTCCGCCCACTTGATATATCGACCCCTCGTGAGAGCGGGGTACGAGGCAAAACAGCCTCTTCCACAGCGCAAAATGGGGCTCAATGCCCAAGAACAGCTCACACAGAGCTACGAAGCCCGCGATGTGCAAAATGGAGGCAGGTGTAAGATGATGAAGCTGGAGTCCGTAGAACTCCAGGAGCCCCCGGAGAAACGGATGTATAGGAAATCCGAGTCCCCTTATTAAGTAGGGGACGAAGCACACCCGCTCTCCTTTGGAGGGATTGGGGGCGCTCTCCGCCTGCTTCCCACCCTTGTAGGTGGCCAGTCCGGCTCGAACCGGAACCATGAAGGCCGGGGGAAGATATCCCTCTGCTTGGAGCGTCACTAACTCGCTGTGCGGGACTGAGCATCTCCTCCAATCTCCTGGCTTAGGGCTGGGAGCGCGAGAAGAGGAGCCGCGTCGACTGTCCATGTTGGAATGGGTTTGGTGTCAGATGCGCCTCGATGAGTACTTGCGGAAGGAGGATGGTGTGATTTGGATCTGGATCCTCGCCTCTCTTATAGGCAGCTTATTTGCGCAGCTAGGGGGTAAAACATAAAAATACCCTGGCTTTTCGCATTCGTACGACGCGTGGAAGAAGGCCATTATTGGACGCGGAAGCCAAGGAGCGCAGCATTTATGAAGCAACCGGACACTATCCGGCAAACACATGGAGCACGGAGAAGAACCCGCCTTGCAAACGCCGAAGACAACATACATGTCGGATTCGTCGTTATTGAAGCCTGGTTCGGGGGCTACTGAGGGAGTCCCGGACTAGGGGGTGTCCGGATAGCCGAACTATCATCATCGGCCGGACTCCAAGACTATGAAGATACAAGATTGAAGACTTCGTCCCGTGTCCGGATGGGACTTTCCTTGGCGTGGAAGGCAAGCTTGGCGATACGGATATGTAGATCTCCTACCTTTGTAACCGACTCTGTGTAACCCTAGCCCTCTCCGGTGTCTATATAAACCGGATCGCCTTAGTCCATAGGACGAACAACAATCATACCATAGGCTAGCTTCTAGGGTTTAGCCTCCTTGATCTCGTGGTAGATCTACTCTTGTAACCACATCATCAATATTAATCAAGCAGGACGTAGGGTTTTACCTCCATCAAGAGGGCCCGAACCTGGGTAAAACATCGTGTCCCTCGTCTCCTGTTACCATCCGCCTAGGCGCACAGTTCGGGACCCCCTACCCGAGATCCACCGGTTTTGACACCGACAGCTGCCATACCCTTCCCTTGGCGCAGCCCTCCCCCTCTCCAACTCCACCTCATCCTCCGTAAGTGCTTGGCGAAGCCCTGCTGGAGAACTACAAGCTCCTCCACCACGCCGTCGTGCTGCCGGAGCTCTCCCTCAACTTATCCTCTCCCCTTGCTGGATCAAGAAGGAGGAGACGTCCCCGTGCTATACGTGTGTTGAACACGGAGGCGTCGTCCGTTCGGTGTTAGATCGGATCTTCCACGATTTGAATCACCGCGAGTACGACTCCCTCATCCGCGTTCTAGTAACGCTTCCGCTTAGCGATCTTCAAAGGTATGAAGATGCTCATTCTCTTCCTCTCTTGTTGCTAGAATCTCCATAGATTGATCTTTGTGATGCGTAGAAAATTTTGAATTATTGCTACATTCACCAACACATAAAGCCTTAGCAATTTATCCAAGCTCGCTCGTGCACTTTGGGCAGCTCTTGTAGCAGGTCATCTTGGAATCCGGACACTTCTCCTTCGGGACGTCCGGTTAGCACACCTACAGATGCAAACTTGTCAAATTTTCAAACATGAGACCTTGTTGAAGATAAGTTAAAGAGCATACTGAATAGGCCGCCTTTCAGCTTCTTGTTCTCCTTCAAAGCATCCGATAATTGGGCACTTAAGTCCTTCAGTTCTTCGGGTTGCTTGATATTTGCATCATGTAGTTTGTTCTTCTCATTAATGGTCCGCGTCAGTACACGTTGACCAGCGGCTTCTTGCCCTTCGACATGTTGTTTATCCGCTTGAGCAGCCCTTAGCCTCTCCTCTAGTTGATCTATTGATCCTACCAACGAGACAAAAGCATAATTGAGCAATCTCGTTATGGGCATGGAGCCTTATTTCCGAGCTGCTACCGTACTTACCATCAGGTGCCTTCTTGGATTTCTTCAAATTTTCCAATTCTGCGGTGGCAGCAGTCAGCCTAGTTCGACATTCTTCTAGCTCCTTTTATAGAGTGTTATTCCTCTCCGTGAGTAACTAACAATGTAACGACTCTTAAATCAGTTGGGCCAACTACTTCAAGACCCAGGGGCTACTAGCATATGATTACTGAATCTGCGCAAAAAAAATCTTACCCGCATATCCTTTGAAAGTTGGTGAGTGGCTCCAGCAAATCCATCACGAGCAACTTGGATATAAGCATCCGCTGAGCTTAGAGCATTGAAAGCCTATTCGGTAAAATGTGGGTCGCGCATAGTCGCTCTCCGCCGCCGGTGACCCATCCCACTCTCCACTTCGGAGTTTGTAACGGATACATTATCCGAATCCTCTGTGAGATGACAACCCGACATTGCTCCCGCATCCCCTCCATTCCTTGGGGCAGGGTCCGGGCAGTAGTACAAAACAGGGCTTTGGTTCGGGCCTGGCCAGCCCATTAGTCCCGGTTCTTCATGAACCGGGACCCATGCGGGGCATTAGACCCAGTTCATGAGCCTAGGGGGCCGGCCGGGGCCTCATGGGCATTGGTCCTGGTTCGTCTGGACCCATTGGTCCCGGTTCGTGGCATGAACCGGGACCAATGGGCCGCGCTCCTGGCCCACAGACATTGGTACCGGTTAATGCCTTGAACCGGTATAGAAGGGTGAATTTAGTCCGCGTTCATGCCACGAACCGGGACAAATAATTTGCCTATATATACCCATCACCGTGGTAGAGCACTCCATAGTGCTCTATTTTTTCTGGCCAACGAGGGGATGGCAATTGGTTTCTCTAGCTCACCTCCTATGCACATGAGGTGTTCGATGAAATGCTCGACCCACACTAGTTAAGCTTTCTGCTCTCGAAGCTCGACCTCGGAGCTCCATTTTTCCCGAGATTTGTCTAGATTTAGCGGTCTGTCACACCCCGTCCCCATTTTCACCGCCGTTGATCGCTTGCGCCGATCTCGTCACTGACACCATCGTGGTGATCCTCTTGTTCTTATCTTCTTTAGATAGATACTTGTCTGATTTTCTTACTTTTGACATACATAATTATATATAATGCACGCAGATGAACCGGTAATGGATGTATGGTGACAGACACACCTCTGACTATATTAAGGGCGTGCATAATTTTCTCGAAGTGGCTGAGGCAAACAAGCAGAATGGTTTTATGTGTTGTCCATGCCCTAAATGTGGGAATACGAAGTCTTACTCTGACCGGAAAATCCTTCACACCCACCTGCTTTACAAGGGTTTCATGCCACACTATAATGTTTGGATGAGGCATGGAGAAATTGAGGTTATGATGGAAGACCACGAAGAAGAAGAGGACTATGACAACTTTGTGCCCCCTGAATACGGTGATGCTGCAACAGGGGGAGCTGCTGAAGATCAAGAGGAACCAGACAATGTGCCAGATGCTACAACGGGGGAAGCTGTTGAAGATCAAGAGGAACCATACGATGTGCCCGAGGATGATGATCTCCGCCGGGTCATTGTCGATGCAAGGACGCAATGCGAAAGTCAAAAGGAGAAGCTGAAGTTCGATCGCATGTTAGAGGATCACAAAAAAGGGCTGTACCCCAATTGTGAAGATGGCAACACAAAGTTGGGTACCATACTGGAATTGCTGTCGTGGAAGGCAGAGAATGCTGTGCCTCACAAAGGATTTGAGAAGCTACTGAAAATATTGAAGAAGAATCTTCCAAAGGATAACGAATTGCCCGACAGTACGTACGCAGCAAAGAAGGTCGTATGCCCTCTAGGATTGGAGGTGCAGAAGATACATGCATGTCCTAATGACTACATCCTCTACCGTAGTGCGTACGAGGATTTGAACGCATGCCCGGTATGCGGTGCATTGCGGTATAAGATCATACGAGATGACCCTGGTGATGTTGACGGTGAGCCCCGCAAGAAGAGGGTTCTTGCGAAGATGATGTGGTATGCTCCTATAATACCACGGTTGAAATGACTATTCAGAAACAAAGAGCATGCCAAGTTGATGCAATGGTACAGTGAGGACCGTAAGAAAGATGGGAAGTTGAGAGCACCCGCCGATGGGTCGTGGTGGAGAAAAATCGAGAGAGAGTATTGGGCTGAGTTTGCATGTGACCCAAGGAATGTATGGTTTGGTTTAAGCACGGATGGCATTAATCCCTTCGGGGAGCAGAGCAGCAATCACATCACCTGGCCCGTGACTCTATGTATGTATAACCTTCCTCCTTGGATGTGCATGAAGCGGAAGTTCATTATGATGCCAGTTCTCATCCAAGTCCCTAAGCAACCCGGCAACGACATTGATGTGTACATAAGGCCATTAGTTGAAGAACTTCTACAGCTGTGGAATGGAAACGATGTACGTGCGTGGGATGAGCACAAACATGAGGAATTTAACCTGCACGCGTTGCTGTTTGTCACCATCAATGATTGGCCCGCTCTCAGTAACCTTTCAGGACAGACAAACAAGGGATACCACACATGTACACACTGTTTAGCTGACACCGAAAGTATATACCTAGACAAATGCAGGAAGAATGTGTACCTGGGCCATCGTTGATTTCTTTCGACCAACCATCAATGTCGAAAGAAAGGAAAGTATTTCCAAGGCGAGGCAGATCACCGGAAGAAGCCCTCCATGCGTACCGGTGATCAAGTACTTGCTATGGTCAATGATTTACACGTAATCTTTGGAAAGGGTCACGGCGGACTAGCTGTTTCGAGTGACGCTGAGGGACACGCACCCATGTGGAAGAGGAAATCTATATTTTGGGACCTACCCTACTGGAAAGACCTAGAGGTCCGCTCTTTGATCGATGTGATGCACGTGACGAAGAACCTTTGCGTGAACCTGCTAGGCTTCTTGGGCATGTATGGGAAGACAAAAGATACAAGTGAGGCACAGAAGGACCTGCAACATTTGCACGAAAAAGATGGCGTGCCTCCAAAGCAGTATGAAGGTCCTGCCAGCTATGCTCTTACCAAAGAAGAGAAGGAAATCTTCTTTGAATGCTTGCTTAGTATGAAGGTCCCGACTGGCTTCTCGTCGAATATAAAGGGAATAATAAATATGGCAGAGAAAAAGTTCCAGAACCTAAAGTCTCATGACTGCCACGTGATTATGACGCAACTGCTTCCGGTTGCATTGAGGGGGCTTCTACCGGAAAAACGTCCGATTAGCCATTGTGAAGCTATGTGCATTCCTCAATGCAATCTCTCAGAAGGTGATCGATCCAGAAATCATACCAAGGCTAAGGAGTGATGTGGTGCAATGTCTTGTCAGTTTCGAGCTGGTGTTCCCACCATCCTTCTTCAATATCATGACGCACGTCCTAGTTCATCTAGTTGACGAGATTGTCATTCTGGGCCCCGTATTTCTACACAATATGTACCCCTTTGAGAGGTTCATGGGAGTCCTAAAGAAATATGTCCGTAACCGCGCTAGGCCAGAAGGAAGCATCTCCATGGGCCATCAAACAGAGGATGTCATTGGGTTTTGTGTTGACTTCATTCCTGGCCTTAAGAAGATAGGTCTCCCTGAATCGCGGTATGAGGGGAGACTGACTGGAAAAGGCACGCTTGGAGGGGACTCAATAATATGCAGGGACGATATTCTTGGTCTCAAGCACACTACACAGTTCTACAGAACTCTACCTTGGTGACCCCGTATGTCGATGAACACAAGAACAGTCTGCGCTCCAAACACCCGGAGCAGTGCGACGACTGGATTACATGTGAACACATCAGGACTTTCAGCAGTTGGTTGGAAGCACGTATCAGAGGTGACAACACTGTTTGTGATGAGTTGTACTCGTTGTCTAGGGGACCATCTTCGACTATAATGACTTACAAAGGATACGAGATAAATGGGAATACATTTTACACAATCGCCCAAGATCAGAAGAGCACGAACCAAAACAGCGGTGTCCGCTTTGATGCAGCAACCGAGAGGGGAAAGGACACATATTATGGTTACATAGTGGACATATGGGAACTTGACTACAGAGTAGATTTTAAGCTCCCTTTGTTTAAATGCAAATGGGTCAATCTGTCAGGAGGCGGGGTACAGGTAGACCCACAGTACGAAATGACAACAGTGGATCTGAACAATCTTGGGTACACTGACAAACCGTTCGTCCTAGCCAATGATGTGGCACAGGTTATCTATGTGAAGTACATGTCTACCAAACCGAGAAAAAGAAAAGATAAGGAAGCGAATACATCATACGATGAGCCAAAGCGCCACATAGTTCTTTCAGGAAAAAAGGGACATCGTGGGTGTGGAGGGCAAGACAGACATATCCGAAGATTATGAAAAGTTTCATGAAATTCCTCCATTCAAAGTCAAGGCTGACCCAAGCATACTGATAGCCAACTTCCAACGTTTTCAGAGTTCATTTGAAATGCTTTTAAATTTCAGGGTCTTATAGCTGAAAATAATCAGTAAATGCATGAAAAATAACAAATGAAGTCAGAAAGGGTTGAAAATTGATGATGTGGCTTTGAATGGTGCATTTTGAACACACAAAAAGTCAGGAGTTCAAATAAGTTTAAAAAATAAAATCCCTTTGTAACAGACGAGTTTCCGTATGAAATCCTGATACTTCGAAAGAGATTGTCCGTTTTGTACACGAAGTGCATCCAGTTTTTGCCGTAACTCTCTCAACGTTCTTGCACATGCTATGTGGATGAAATGATGATACCATGCCAACTTTCAACCTTTTCAGAGTTCATTTGAAATGCTTTTCAATCTCAGGGTCTTATAGCTCAAAATAATCAGTAAATGCATGAAAAATAACAAATGAAGTCAGAAAGGGATGAAAATTGATGATGTAAGTAGAAACCAAATAAAATAAAATAAACTTTAATAAAATATATAAGTAGAAACAAAATAAAATAAAATAAAATAAACTTTGATAACATAAATAAAATTTATGGACCTAAAATTCACAAAGTATTTTCTGTTCAAAACATTATAAGCAAAATGAATTTTCCTGAAATAAATAAAATAGCAATAGTAAGTATTTTGTTGTAAGTAGAAACAAAATATAATAAATAAAGCAAAAAAGAAAATAAAAAAATGGGATTTTTTTTTTAAAAAATGCCACCTACTAGGCCACCACGGCCAGAATACGACTAGAAACCCATCTGTGGGCCAGGATTCAGGCCCGCAGAAGGCCCAGCAGGCCCACACGCATAGCAGTGCGAGATTAGGCCCAGAGGCCTGCGGTTGAGAGGAGCTCAACGGAGCTGGCGGGGCAGGGCTTATAAACCGGTCGCACCGCTCCTCGGCTAGCGAGATGGGACTAAACATCCCACCGCACCACGGCTTTGGCAGCAGGACATTGGTCCCGGTTGGTGCCATGAACCGGGACCAATGCACACCTTTGGTACCGGTTCGTGGCACCAACCGGTACCAATGCCCCCCCTTTAGTCCCGGTTGGTGCCACCAACCGGGACCAAAGCCCTCTGCTTCCCGCACTTTGGGCTGCTGAAAAGAGAAGCAGAGGGCTTTGGTCCCAGTGGGTGGCACCAACCGGGACTAAAGGGGGCATTGGTCCCGGTTTGTGCGACGAATCAGGACCAAAGCCTTTGCTATATAAGCCAGCACTTAGGAAATTTTTAGATTTCCATCGCCAGTTTCCCCCCGCCCGACGACACCGCGAGCTCATCCACGCCGCCAGGCTGCCCCGCCGCCATCACCCGTGCCCCCGAGCCCACGCCATCGCCCGTCGACGTCGCCCTCCGCCCCCCGCCGCCATTGCCATCGCCCTCCGCCGCACGCCCCCGAGCCGTCCCCCGTCACTGTCGCTGTCATCCTCTGCCCCCCGCCCTCATCGCCATCACCCTCCGCCGCCCACACCGTCGCCCTCGCCAACCGCCACTGATATGAGCTGCCGCCGCGCCACGGCTCTGTTCATTTTTTTTTCATATAATTTGTATTATTTTTTTGTTCATTGCATTTTTTCATATATATAATGTATATATATGTATGTGGTAGCTATATGATGAATGGATGTGGCTATGTATGTATGAATATAATGTTCATAGCATTTTTTTGTTTATATATGTTTTTTTTCATATATGTATTAATTTTTTATTTAGGTTAGTAGAGATCAATTTTAGGTTAGTGCTTAGTAGTTGAACTAGTTGATTTAATAAAACTACTTTATTAAATTTTAATATATATAGAAGTAGTTTATTTTTAGTAAGAACTACTTTATTTTATTTATTTATAGTAAGTGCTTAGTAGTTGAACTAGTTGATTTAATAAAACTACTTTATTAAATTTTACTATATATAGAAGTAGTTTATTTTTAGTAAGAACTACTTTATTTTATTTATTTATAGTAAGTGCTTAGTAGTTGAACTAGTTGATTTAATAAAACTACTTTATTTTACTATATATAGAAGTAGTTTATTTTTAGGAAGAAAATTAATAGAACTAGTTTATTTTTTTAGTTCAAGCAATTAATTCCGCATCGACGTCGACGATGCCTATCCCGCATCCTCGTCGTCGACTCGGCAGAGGAGGCCGGCTTGATAGAGGGGCCATGTCCGGGACTGGGCTCCGTCGGGCTGGTATTAGGAGGTGCTACCTTCCGGGGGGCGTAGGTTGGTGAGGAGCCAGCCTATTGTTGACTCGATCCTTGTTTGGTGGCGGTCGCGTGGGCCAGTGACGGTGCCGAGGCTTCCGGACACCGCGGAGGTGGTACGTCACCGTGTCAGCGAGGAGGACGTGCACGTCCGTCGCTACATGGTTGCGTTGGAGGGCAGGTTCGACAATACCTGGCAGGTTCTTCAGGGATCTCACTTGAGCTATGATTCTGTGATGGTTCCTTCTCTTTGAGTGTCCACCGCCCGCGACGATACCCGTCGGGCGCTACAGTTCTAGCTGTATTAGCGATGCTATATGTATGATAGTATTCGAGGAGTATTAGTGATAATATTTGATGATGTACGGACACAAGAGATGATGTAGTTTTGCTTATAATTGAATGCATGCTAATTTGAATAGTACTTTATTTTACGATTTGGTTTTGCTTATTGAATGCTCAAATTGAAAAAGTACTCCTACTTTGAATGCTAAAATTGGAGAGCACTATGCAGAAATCTAGGAACCCCCTCCATCATCCGCGCCGTCCTCCCGACCCCCCTCCGACCTCGAGGTGAGACCAGCCAAATCTCCATGCCAATATGAGTCCTATAATATGAGTCCTCGGGTTGACTTTAAGTCTGTCGAGTCTCCATCTATATGAGAGGACGAAGAATCCCGACTATTGTCGTGTGGGTAGCTTCTCCTTCGTTCCCGTGTGCTAGACACAATTTGGTGTAATGCACTCAGGAACGAAAGGAGGAGCTACCATCACCGACGGTCGCAAATGTCAGAGAGGAATCAGTGAGGGAGAGTCTCCAACCATATATATATATGAGAGGACAAAGAATCCCGACTGTTGTCATGGGGGTAGCTTCTCCTTCATTCCCGTGTGCTAGACAATTTGGTGTAATGCACTCGGGAATGAAAGGAGGAGCTACCATCACCGACGGTCGAATATGTACACCACATGAGCTGAGAGTTTTCAAGAAAAGGCTCGACAGACCGATAGTCAACCCGTGATGAATAATAATGATCTAATTAAGGTTTTTTAGTACATATATTTAATTGTACAAGTTTAATATTTGAATTATGAACATAGGAAATGTCGTACTCGGACGATGAAAACCGCCCGAGGGAGTGCGACTCGTGCCACGACGACTGAGGTATGTGCAACAGGTTCCTTGAGCTGGACGAAGATCAACGCTTCAGCATTATGCTCGAGGAGACCTTCGATGTTGAAACGGTATGCAACGACGAGAATAGTTTTTTCGTAACTAAGCACAACTTCAACTATTTAAACATGTACTTTTCATCTTTTCCAATTCGACTAGCTTATCCCATGCTATGCAAGACACTATGTCTTGGAGAGGATGGGTTTTAAAGACCATGAAAGTATGGAAACAAAGAAAATTCACCTAAGGACCCATCATGGTGTGGATTTTGAAGTAAAGTTGTACAATTCTGAGAGTGTAACCCATTTTGGTTGCCAAAATTGGGAAGCACTTTGCAAGATGTATGGTTTTGATGAGGGTATGCTTGTCACCATGGATCTTGGTGATCCTAAAATCGAGCAAGACAATATGGACATTTGGGTCCTTGTTGATATGCTTCCAATTCTTCCCCTATGTGAGCTTCTCAAACATAGTTATTATGTAATTTATATTGTTTATTTCAAAATATTTGACAGCTTATTTTCATTCTTCAAAGAATGTGCGGAAGGTGGTAGACAAAACCCACTACACCGATGGCTCCGAATTAACTTATAAGGAGAAAAATCATCTAATCGCATTTTGTACTGATCTTGAGAATTACAATATCTACAATCGAACTCCTCAACATTATGCTCAATACGTGCCACTAGTGCACGTGTTGAACTACGTTAACTACCATGGAGATACCCTGCTAAGATTTTTTACTATTACGACATCCGTGCATCTTTTGCATATTTCTAAAACTAGTGCATCATTGCTAACTACGAAGTTATTACTATGTTTTTCAACAGATAATCTCGAATGATTGTGTGCCTCATCTGATGTATCAGCATGGTCGCCATGATGTTTTGAACATACAATCAAGTCATCCTACGAATCTCAACTTTCCATACCGGATTTCTAAAAGAAGTGGAGACATGACAATCAAAGAATGAAAAAAATGTATGGACAGTCGTAAGGAGGTTCTGGGAAGTAAAAGGAAGCGAAGCACAAGAATTGAAGACAGGATGATCTCCATTCTCCATAATGGAGAGTCAGGGTCTATATTGTTTTATGCTATTTTACCTTAAGGGTATTCAGGTCCTACCTGATACTGATGATCATGTGCTAAGAACAATTAAGTAGGGTTGGTTCGATGACTATGAGGATGATGATCGTATGACTTGTTATTAATAACGAGTAGAAGTTGTATGATGCTGCATGATTAGTAGGACTTGTTATTATATATGATGATGCATGATGCGAGCATGAAGAGTTATTATATATCAGCAGGTGAAATGAACATAGCAGTAGCGTTGGTAAACAAAGCACGGAGATATAAGAGAGGACACTTCTCTCTATTAGCTAGCTATTAACATTATACCTCTTTGACGCAGAAGAGGGACTTGTTGTATCATTGTTCGCCTTTCTTTTCAGAGATGCGCCTTGTGCAAGCGTCGTCTTCTTAGAGGACGCCTTTGCTGCGGCACGCTGGTGTGAGTGTCGCCCCTTGGGAGCATGATGTAGTGTGGTGGGTGAGTCGCAGTGGGAAAACTCTTTTTGAGGAGAGGTCTCCTGGGTACTTACATGGGAGGAAGGGAGAAGGCCGGGGTAGTCGGCTATAATGGCCACTTCCATGCCATCATAGCTCGTCTAATAAAAGACTCCATCCTGAAAATCTACAAACATGTTCGAATGCTCTTCATATCCAGGATCAAGGTCTCGATTATGGTCCTCTGGCTGTAGAGCGGGGCTGTAGATCCCCGCGACGACTTTTCTCCATTCCTGTTAAGGGTAGTCGAATTAAGTTTGACTAAAAAGCATAGTTAAGGAAAAAAGGTCAATTAAGGCCTATAATCAAAGACTCACCCAGTCAATGGGGGTATGCATGGAGAAACCTTCTCGACACTTCAGGCGAGCGAAATCTTCTTTTTCCCCTTTGAAAAGGTCAGCAACATGGCGGCCAGCGCGGCAAAATTAGCTGGTCCCTTGCGCCCACAATGTGAGGTGTCGTCCTCCCCGTTGTAATGCCACATGGGAAGCCCCGTGGATTGAAGCGGCTGAACGCATCACATTATTGAAATTGCCATTACCTCGACTATAGTTAGTCCGGAGTGGGCAAGTATTTTGATCTTGTTCACTAGCCTCTTAACCTCCGCACTATCTTCTTCTTCATAGCTTCGGGGACGCCAGCTGGCACACTTCTTTAAAGGGGCGGAGGAAAATTCGGGAAGACCTTGACGAATTCGGTCCGGAAGGACAACATCTTCGATATAGAATCACTCTGAGAGCCACTCTTCGGATGCCTTCTTCAGAGTGCCGGACAGGTAGCCTGTTCTGCCTATATGCCATACTTCGGCGCCGCCCACCACGAATATGGATCCCTTCTGGGAGCGAGGGACGAGGCAGAAATATTTCCTCCATAAATTGAAATAGGCCTCGCAGCCTAGAAACAACTCGCAAAGAGCAACAAAGCCCGCGATGTGTAGACTGGAGCCCGGCGTGAGGTTGTGCAGTTGGAGACAGTAATACTACAAAAGACCTCTGAGGAAAGGGTGGATTGGAAATCCCATGCCCCTCAGTAAGAAGGAAACGAAGCACACCCGCTCCCCTTTATTGGGATTAGGGAATTTCTCCGCCAGGGCTTAACCATTGAAGGTAGTTAATCCCTCCCGAACGGGACTAGATCCGATGGAGGGAGATATCCCTGCGCCTGAAGCTTGGTCAATTGGGCATGGGGCACCGAGCAGCTCTCCCAGTCGCCTTCTTGAGGGCCTTGGGGACGCAAGGAAGAACAAGGAGCGTTGGCCATCTTTGGTTGGTTTCCTATGGCAAGCTCTAAGGATTTTGGTCTGGTGGAGAATGGAATCTGAGATTCAATCTCTTTAAATAAGCGCCTTCCCTGCATGGGCCAAGGGGTTATTTGTAAAAGTACTTAAACCCTTCGTATTCGTCTGACACGTGGAAGTCGAGGCGATGGCGGCACGGCAGCTGAAGAGTACAATATTTAATGCAAAGGCTGAACTATATGGAGCACAATGGGGAACTTACCTTGCAAAGCCGAAGACATGAAGCCGGATACAACATCGTCACTGAAGGCAAGTTCGGGGGCTACTGAGGGAGTCCTGGATTATGGGGTCCTCGGAGAGCCGGCCTATGTGACATGGACCGGACTGACGGGCCGTGAAGATACAGAACCAAGGCCTTCTCCCGTGTCCGGATGGGACTCTCCTTTGAGTGGACGGCAAGCTTGGCGTCCGGATATGTAGTTTCCTTCCTCTGTAAACCGACTTTATACAACCCTAGTCCCCTCCTATGAGGGTTTAGTCCTTAGGGGCGACCACAATCAAACAGGCTAGAAATCTAGGCTTTAGCCATTACGATCTCGAGGTAGATCAACTCTTGTAACCCCTATACTCATCAAATTCAATCAAGCAGGAAGTAGGGTATTACCTCCATTAAGAGGGCCTGAACCTGGGTAAACATCGTGTCCTCTGCCTCCTTGTTACCTTCGATCCTTATACGCATAGTTCGGGACCCCCTACCCGAGATCTGCCGGTTTTGACACCGACTGCGGCGACTGCGGATCCAACCATGATCGGATCCGTTGTGGGGTGGCCTTCAGCCGACCGGTGGCACGTGGAGGGACTGGTGAGGAGATGTCGGATCTCCAACGATTTACCGACGTCGGCGTTCGTCTTCGTGGCGAGAGTCCACTCGGGTCCAGCCAACCGCCAGATCGGGATGACGTGGCTTTCGGTGAAAATCTTGCCTGGCTGCGGTCATGGCGGACGATGGCGGCGTCTCGGATGTCATTCCCTTCTCGAGGCATCGTCGTTGCAGGTCACGTCAACCTGATCGGAAGGTTCCGGGGGAAACCCTAGGTCTGGATCTACCGGATCGGACGATGGCAATGTTTTGATGTCGTTCTCCCTCCTGGGGGCATCGTTTTGGAGCAAGTGTTGGCTGGAGGGGACAAGAGGAGGAGCGGCGTGATATCTGACACGTCGACAACGATGGGTCTCAGCAGCATGGAGCAGCGGGGTCTCGCCGGTGGGCGTGTGATGATAGACGAGCGCGGGATGGTGGCGTTGTCGGGCGTCGTGGTGGCATCGACGGGAGCTAGACCGGGCAAGGTACATGCAGCAGTACAACACTAAAGATGGATTAGTGGCAGGTGGCTGCGGCGGCCTCATACCCAGCAGGCATCCTGCCTGAGGAGCACGCCAGACTGGTGGCTGCCCATACCTGGGAGGCGTCCTGGTCGGGACCTCAGGTCTTAAATGTTAGGTTTGGCAGCGAAGTCTGTTTCATATTAGGCCTAGACTACCAGCGCCCCTTCATCAACTTGATAGGAGTAGCAACATATGTTGTTTAGATGGTGGCTTTAGTCTTACTGTTGTATGACTTTGTAAGGTCTTGTGTTAATAATTAATAAAATGGCCGTATGCATTGTCTAGATGCAGACGCCGGGGGTCTTCCTCTTTTTATAAAAAAAAAGTACAAAGTTGAGACACTTATTTTGGACGGAGATATATATTTGATTAACCGAAAATAATTCGGTCGCCTCACCTCACACAGTTTCATATTGCCAAGCTTCTGGTTCGCATCTCTCTTACACCAGCCGAGCCCTCAAACAAGTCACCGAACAGACGCAGAGTAGCAGCTGCAGCAGCGTCGCCGCTAACTCAAAAACCCTAGCGCGCGACCGCGGCGGACGGACGGTGGTGCTCCATCACAGCTTCTGCTCCACTCCAAGCTTCAGATCTCCAGACGGCAACCGTACGCCGGCCTCTCCTCCCCTCAGAAGAGAAGGCAACATCTGAAACACTTTATCTCCAGGTAATTGCCATCCATCTTCTCTTATATGCATGTTATAGATGGTTAATCATCACAACAACAGCGTCGTGCACGTCTACCATCAATTCGATGCCAACTTTTCATAGTTAATTAGTGATCTACCTCTTGGTCTAGTAGAAATTCTTGGCAGGGATCACAAATAAAAAGCTACTCCCTCCGTCCCAAAATATAAGAACGTTTTAAAACGTTCTTATATTTTGGGACGGAGGGAGTAATTGTGTTTGGTTTACGAACACGATATGCTTTCTCTGTTTCATAGCACTATATTGAGAATTGTTAGTATCTCATAGTAGTACATATGTCCATGCTACGAGGAAATAAGAGTTAGCCCAGTAAGGGCATGTACAATGCTGCTATCTTAGGAGTGCCACGTAGGATAGATGATGAGGTGGAGGAGAGAGAACTCATAAGAAAAGGCTTGTCTTCTCTTATTTAAGAAAAGACATGAGGTGATCTCTTAGCACAATGTCTCACCATATTTTTAGGAATTGCTAGTTATTCAAGAAAAGGCTAAGAGATGACCCGTTGTAGACAAATTTTTTTGTCATCTCTAAATCACATGCAAGACTTAAGATAAGACTATCTTATCAATCATTGTACATGCCCTAACGGATTAAGTTCATCTGGGCATCGAAATCAAATTGTCTAGCTATAGCCTAGTAATTAATTAATCGGTTGAGGGTCCGTTTTTTGGAAGGCAAAGTTGAATGGGTTGCCCGGCCAATAAAGTTGGATGGGTTGGGAATTTGGGATTAGTTTGAAGCTTGTGTGGATAGCCACTTGCTTGCTTGGCTGGATAAGCTAGCTAGACTAATCCGTTTCTTGTTTGGCTGTCACTTGTCAGCATATGGTGGTTGAGATTAGCTCGTCTTCCGTAGGGGTCAAAAAACATTGTAACTATGTTGCTTGTAATTGTTAATTCTGCTACTTGCAATAATTAATTAATTAGGGCGTGTTTGGCTTTGGCTATAAGCTCTGGCACCAATACAGTAATGACAAGGGCAGCGAAGGCCGAGCATCTTTTGTCGTTGGTGCGTCTCGATCATTTGCATAGGTCAAAAGGCGTGTTTGGCTTTGGCTACAAGCTCTGGCACCAATACAGCAATGACAAGGGGCAGCGAAGGCGGAGCATCTTTTGTTGTTTGTGCATCTCGATCATTTCCATAGGTCAAAAAGTCTTCCCATCAAATCTGATAATATTTCCCTCGCGATGCTCGTTGTCAAAGTCGGAGCTGTCGTTTGTTTGTGCGTGTGACCATCTGTTGGCATGTGCCGTCTTGGCTTGTGCAGCTGTTCTACAGCTCTGTGTTCCATGCCGGTGGCCAGGTTGACCAGGGGTGCCCATTTTGTGGTCTGGATTGTGTCAGTTTTAGCCCGGTTTTTCATCAATTAACCGGGCAATTCTCCTTCTTCTTAATCAATAATAAAATGGCAAGTCTTTTGCCTCGTTTTGAAAAAAAAATCTGATAATATAGTGTAAGAGATTGATTGACTAAGAAACAAGAGACCAGTTACTTCACAAGTATGCGTCCATTGTTGGTTTCACACTTTCATTGCATAATACATAGTCCGGTCAGTGCCAATCGATCGATCATGTATGTATGTCTTAATTTCCTGACCTGGGCGCTCGATCCTTGTAATTAGTCTTTGAGTCATGCATCGAGGGTAAAAAGAACTAGCCTATGTAAAGTTCACTGTTTGTCTCTTTACAACAGAATATGCATCTCTCTTCTGTAAATATATATGTGTATTTCACGATTACTTAATCAATTGGGTAAATTTGAAGTTAATTTGATCGAGCCTCACAAATAATGCTCGTGCTCAAGTTTCAAGCTAGGGCAAGTTAGTTGGTATATAACAGGCCCGGGTAACCAACTAATGGATCTCCGAGTTAGTATAACCCAAATTGAGCTGGAGTGCATGCTAGTTGATGATGACGCAGAGCCCAAGGCCTTGCCATTCCCACTATTGGAGAAAATAACAGATGGTTTTTCTGATAAGCTGGAAATTGGAAGAGGTGGCTTTGCGGTGGTTTATAAGGTATGCAAAAACGCTCTCATGATGCCCGCACTCTGACTCTAGTTTGATCAAAGTTTATCCGAAATGATAGCTCAAAGTTTATTCTTGCACGGTCTCACTGCTGCAGGCAATGCTTGATAATGGCATTATCGCTGTAAAGAGGATGTCCAATACGTACATGTATGAGAAAGAATTCCACCGAGAGGTGGAATGTCTAATGAAGGTGAAGCACAAAAACCTTGTGCGATTTCTCGGATATTGTGCTGACACCCAAGGGAATATGGGAAGCTACAACGGGAAAATGGTTATGGCAGATGTGCAACAAAGATTGCTCTGCTTTGAGTATCTACCTAAAGGAAGTCTTGATGATTATATTACAGGTAGGTTCATGTTTTCGTTTAATTTTCTTCATGGAATATTACTTGGTTGGTTCAACCTACTCAAGCATATAGCTGAAAATCTACCGTGCAATATGCTATCTTGCATTCAGAAATCAAGGAAGTGTCTTAAATATATACTAAATTAAATCCCATTTCTCATCTCCCTTTTGTAGACTCTTTTGGAGAATTTGAATGGAGAAAGTGCTACCAAGTAATAAAAGGGATATGCGAAGGGCTAAATTATCTTCACCAAAACAATATCATGCACTTAGACCTAAAACCCGGAAATATATTATTGGATGAAGATGTGATGCCGAAAATTACTGATTTTGGACTATCAAGGTGTTTTGAGGAAGGCCAGACACGAGTCATTACTGAAAATGTGGGCGGAACGATGTAAGCCAACTTAAGCCTCTTGGAAGCTAAATCTGTGAAAAAAATAGCTATAATGTAATTTTATATTGCAATCGCTCAACATATTACTAATTGACCAGACTATATGTCTTTGCAGAGGATATTTGGCACCAGAATTCCATACTGGTGAAATCACACACAAATTTGACTTGTACAGTCTTGGTGTTATAGTTATGGAGATGTTGACCGGAAAGAAGGGGTATCAAAGTATTGAAGATGTATTGAAGATTATTTTAACCTCTAGTCTCTAATCACCACCCCTCATCACTTCTCAATTTATTCTTTTATCACCCCTCATCATTCCAAATCATCTAACTTCCCAACCGGTCACCCATCCCTCTCACTACTCCAGCCCAAGCACGCTTAACTTCCGGGTTCTATTCTCCCACGCTCCAAGTCTGCACTTGTTGTTTTCCTGACAATAATAAGATGTCAATCCTATTAACCTTCAGGAATTTTGCTTGAGCATGAAGTGACACATTTCACTGTTTGAGTTTGAAACTATTGTTTTAAAAAACAATAATTATTTAGTAACACTAATATTTCTTGAATAATTAGTTTGACCATTGTTTGACCACAGTTTGACCACAGTTGACCACAGTTTGACCAGATTTGACCAAAATTGAAATAATTAAAATAATTATTTAGTAACACTAATATTCTAGAATAATTAGTTTGACCATTGTTTGACCATAGTTTGCCCACTGTTTGAATTTTTTTCAATTTTTTCCACTCTAGATCTTACAAGCCCCGTAACTTTTTTTCTATTAGGTTTTTAAGGATTTTGAAAATTTGGATGTAACTTTTCGAGTAGATGATTTTTCATATAAAAAACTTTTTCATCCGAGTTAGTATGCAAAAGTTATGCCCATTTTTACAAATTTCAGAGAGATTTTGCAAATAAAGTCAAAATTCACATTTGCAAATTTTCCCAACAACTAGACCACATATCACATGAGAAACTTATTTTCTTTTATTTTTTTAACATTTCCATTATTTTCTTTTATTTTTTTTAAAACTGAAAAGGCGATCCCCGGGGGGGGGGGTAGAGTTTGAAAATGGGACCTTTAGTACCGGTTCGTGGCACGAACCGGGACTAAAGGTCTCAACCCCATTAGTTCCGGTTCGTGCCACAAACCGCGACTAAAAGGGAGGAGCTTTAGTCGCGGTTGGCCTGGCCAACCGCGACTAAAGGCCTTTGGGCACCTTTAGTCGCGGTTGGCCTGGCCAACCGCGACTAAAGCCCGCGAGCGCCCTGGGCCCAGGCATTTGGTCGCGGTTCATCTGCCGAACCGCGACTAAAGACTTCATTAGTCGCGGTTCCTACAGTTTCGCGACTAATGGGGCTGGACGGAAGCCTCTTTTTCTACTAGTGTAAGAAATTAATTACGCATGCATGGTCCAATCAACACCCAGGAAAACCTCCATGCATAGTGCAAGCGCGTTCATTTTCTTTTTGAAGGGTGCAAGCGCGTTCATTTATTAGAGAGAGAGTTTAACTGCTGCTTTTCGCCTAGCCCAATCCACGCATGTCTAAGGGGGTGTTTGGTTCAGAAGTCCTAGGACTTTTTCTAGTCCCAAGGACTAATTAAAAAAGACTCTCCAGTAGAGTCTTTTTTTAGTCCCTATAGAAAAAGTCCCTCCCGTTTGGTTCCTAGGGACTTTTTAGGGACTTTTTCTAGTCTCTGAGACTAAAAGGCCCCTGAGACTAAAAAGTCCCTGAACCAAACACCCCCTAAGTCACGATGCCCATCCTAGAGTATCTCCCAGAACTTGTTGGTTAGTTTGTTGGTAAATATATCCATGTCATCAACCAACAATGTATCATACAAGTACTCCAATGATTGTATGTAAGATTGACCAATAGAAGGTGAGAGAATATGAAAGCTTGCTGTCTTTCTCTTTCTTTACATTGGGGCTTGTGCACACGTTGTTGGGTCATGTTCGTACAACCTCACACGCTTTCTTCATTTATTACTTGACACCTCATCAATGCTTACATAGAAAATTTACCAACAAGTATCTTACAACTATTGGAGACGCCCTATGCACCTGGACGGAGGGAGTACTTTTTTCTAACAAAACACATTAAATGAGAGCTCTTTTAGACATCTCGTAGTGGAGAGTATCATGCACATGATACTAGTCCATGATGCTACTTTTCCAATGCATAGTATCATACACTTGTACTATGATACTCAGTGGCGGAGCCAGAGCTTTTCTGGAGCCTGGGCAAGTTCGAGCCTTAGGTGAAAGAAATTTGGGTGTTTGGAGTACAACATATAAAATGACACCAAATTTCCGAATCAAAAATTCCATTAATATATTATATGTTGGATATCAGGAGAATAGTCACAATTTTTTCATCTTTCTTGGAACATGCTCAACCTCATTTGGATTAAACTAATCGGCAACGTTAGGTGGTGGCTGTGGCTCTACTTCTGTTTCCGATTACACTCTATTCACATTTGGAGTGCTTGGTCTATTAACCCAAAACCTCCTCATCACCGAATTATATGATTTAAATCTTGAAGTTAACATCAACTATTTAGAACAAATCTTTACTACAATCACGAAGAATCGTCACCAGTGACCAATTACCCACACCCTGACCTTAAAATAAGGCCCAATCTTGGAGTATCTGGCGGATCCGTTGCGGCTCCACCAGCTGCTAGGCACGCACCCATGCTAGCCTTCGCGGCTGATCCGTCTCCATTTCGCGGCTGATCCATTCCCCGTCTCGAATGTGAATAGCCAAACAGGCGGGGCCACAGAGGGGTGGAGCGATCGACCGATTGTGCCTCATCTCAAGTAAATGAGTTTTGCTACACCCACGTGTAATTACGAGGTGAAGGGGGTTAGGGAGCGATTTGACAGCGTATAATTGGACATTAATGAGGCAGCCGGCCGACCCTGAAATTCAGAGGAGTTTGGTTAGTGTGGAAGCAAGTTTCGTCCGTTCCAAAATAAATTTGAACAAAAACCATGACATATATTTTGGAGCTTATGTTTTTTAGAGAGAGTAAAAAGCTTTATGTTTTTGTAGTTTTGTTCATTCCAAAATAAGTGTCATGCTTTTAGTTCAAATTTGAGCTGAAAGCACGAAACTTGTTTTGGAACAACGGAGTAAAAAGCTTACTTTTTTTAGAGAGTAAAAAGCTCTTCTAGGTCTAGCATTTTTCCAAGTAAACAAAGCAACAGCCGATGAGCCCAACCACATATCTTAGGTAGCCCATTACAGAAGGAAACACAAGTAAACAACAATTAGCCCATTAATCTATTGTATTAATCCAGCTACTACTACACTAGTAGGCCTTCTCGTTTCATGAAGTGAGCAAACGGAAGCCCGTTTCGGCCACTTCTGCCCAGGTAAACCATGGTGGGATGACAATTTTTCTAGTTGTGACATGGCCATCGCTAGCTTCCATGTAGCTAGTGAGCCCGGGCAAGTGCCCAGGCTAGCCGGGCGTTGGCTCCGCCACTGATGATACTGTATTATAAACCATCTCTCACATAATTAATTATAGTATCACATCATATTTTTTCTTTGGTGGCAATGCATCATACTCTCCCACTATGGGAGGTATTAGATACAACAATAAAATATAATCCATTGAAGAGCTATATCTAAATAAGCATTTAATGCATATGATATAGTTTACTCCCTCCGTTCAGGTGTATAAGTCACATTACGAAAACCAGATTTTTCCAAAACGTTTAGGCGCCGTTCATTAACTTCCCATCTCGATCCCCTTCCAGCCTCGTTCACCAGCGAGATTTGCCTCCACTGCCTCGTTATCTTCTAGTGAAAACCCCCTTTCTCCCGTGTTTTTCTCAGGCAATGACCAATGCATGTAGCACGTCTATACTTTGATTAGGCAAGAAATCAAAGCGGCTTTGCATGCTAGAAGTACGTAGGCCTGCATGGGTAGCTAAAACGTCATCTTCTTAACTGCCGCAATTAAATGCTACGCCCTCCGTCCGGTGAAGGATGTACATTTAGCTTTGAAATTTGTTCACAAAAGAGTGTAATTCTATCTTTCCAATGCACTTTAAAATAGAAAAAAATTATTTCTCTCTCATCACACGGTAATCAAGACCAATAACATTCAACGCACGGTCTTTTTAATTTCTACATGCACTTAGCTCATTGGGGGTTAGGTAATTATAGAGGAGAGAGATGGTGGCTTGCACCTTTCCAATGCATTTTTTACTCCACTTCATAATTTGTCCTAAAATATTTCTATATGTACACTTTTCATCCGATGAAGGGAGTACGTTTAGAAGAAAGAAATGAGCGCTTTGATTGGAAAGAGGGCCGGTCTAGATTTTTCTTCTCCTCCAATCTGCTTGCACCTAGGTCGCGCTGCACCTTCTAATATGACTTATACACCTGGACGGAGGGAGTGAAATATAATGCATTGGCAGTGCCTTAAATATAAGCTGCCAATGGAATTTTTTTTTTGCAAAGTCAACGGAATACTAATTAAATTGACCACTCTCGTTGCAGTTCACTCCGTCAAATTTATTGCAAGAAGGGAATGGATTGTAGCTGTGACAAATAATGCTGAGTTCTGTGTCTACAATTGTGCGTGTGTAACAAAAATTGAGAAGATCTGGTGTGTCGAACCTTGGCATAGCAAGATCAGTCTAGTACTAGCCGTTCATCCAATCCTATCGTACGTGTTCTCACCGGGGGCACTGCTTTTAGACTGGCAACTGGGCTGGAAGCGCCAACGTAACTATTCGGCTGCTGACGTAAGGACAATCGCATTTAACCCAGGGGATGCCAGCAGTTTTGTAAGTGGGTCTTTTGGTGGCGAAGTGCAGGTTTGTCTGGCCGGATTTCTTCTTTTCGCTAACTAAACTTTGACTCTATGGAGATAAGTTTCACTACAACGAAACCTTAAGTACTGTTGTATATGCTTGGTTATGTTCAGGTTTGGAGGCTTGATTCTTCTCTCCCTGAATATTCTTTGCCTGGGCATATGGACAGACTGAATTGCCTTGATTTTATCACACGCGGAGATCAATGGTATTTGATCTCTGGCTCTGATGATTGCACCGCCAAGGTATATGTGCCATTATCCTCAAACACGCCACACTAGCTAATTTAATACAGTAGGCGCCTCCCCTCAATAAAAAACAAAAATAAAACAGTAGGGGTCTCACATTATTCTGAGTTGCAGAGGCCGGGATGATCCTCCTTTGTCGGAAATAAAATAATGCTAAAGCCTAAACGCTACTTTTCTTTCAAATCAGATATGGGACTTGCAGAAAAGGGTGTGCATTTGTACGCTGGAAGCTACGTCTCCGGTTCTTTGTGTCCTTGTCCATCCAAACCTTCCAGTTCTAATTACAGGAACAGCAGATGGCATCATGCACGTCTGGAGCTCCACTAATTTCAGGTAATCACCGTATAATTAAACAACATTATGTTGTTGCATATAATTAAACGCCAACTAATGCTGTCATGGAATGTGGTACCAAATTTATAACCCGTAGGTGCCTATGTTGCATATACTATGTATTTTTTGCTCTCATCTTGGGAGATTTGTAAGTGATTGCACAATAATCCACAGGCTCAAGAGAACCATTAACTTAGGCGGCGGTGGACGTGTTGTCGGTCTCGCATGTTTGATGGGTTCACGAAGGTACATGCCCTTGTTATTTTAATTTCATTTTTATTTTCTGTCTGACTAGGAGAGTTGCTTCGCTGCATGCTCTTTAGGTGGGAAACAATGATATAATTTTGTCTCAATAATTATCAACAATCAATCAAGCTTGCCCTTTGTTCATGTTCCATATTTTTTTAATAGAGAAAAAATATTTTTGGCCCCACAAGTTTGCGCAAAAGTACACATTTGGTCCCTCATCATTTTTGGGGTGATTGACATTTCATCCCTCATGTTCCAAAACCGACCAAGAATCGTCCAAAACCGGAGCGAAGCGGTATGGGGCTGACATGTCAATGGTTTTCGGCTCACTGTGCCACATGGCGGTCAAAGTCAACTATTTCTCCTACCCCCATGTCTCTCTTTCACACAACTCATTTCCCAAGGTCTTCTTCCCCAATATCCTTTCTCCATCATCGGCTCCCCGATATCTCGGACATTCCTTCAATGCCGCTCCTCAACGAGGCGAGCGCCTCGCTACCGCCAAGCACACCATCAACAGGCACCTCCCGTATGTGTGCTTCCCGAACCGAAAGCCTCCACAGCCATCGCAGCATCTAGTTCCATGACGCATGCGCCTGGGAGGCCGTCCAGTGCACCCTCCTCGTCCAGTCGCAACACCTTCCTCAACACTGCCCATGTGCCCGCGCTGGCCTAGCACGGACAGTAGTAGCAAACAAGTCGACCCTCTGACGCTGGTGTCGAGGAGGAATGCATGGAGCTTGTCTTGGAAGGCGAGGTCCATGGAGGCGACGCCCTGGGAGTACATGGCCACACATGCGACGTTGTTGGCCTCGAGGTGGCGCGGACCCCATGGAGCATGGTGGTTTAGAGCACCGCACCGCCGTCGGTGCTGCTGGTGGGGCGGGAGCGAGACGCGCGTTGCCGTCAATGGGACAAAGTGGGAGGCAGTTAGGGTGGAGCGGGCGTTGGTGTACCTGGGGATGGGGCGACGCGGGGACATGGACTTCGCCGACCCGATGGAGGACGGGCACCTAGTTTTAAATTTCAATTTCAGGAATATTTTAGCACCTACCGAAATTACCGAATTTTAGTGATTTCTGTTTACATTTCAGCCAAAGAACCGGAATGTTCGCTTGAAATTCAAAAATATATTTGAACATTTAAAAAATATTTTGAAAAATATTTGAATTCCTGTGTACAACTGAAATTACTGAAATATTTTTACTGAGAGTTAAATATGTTGGTGTCTACTGAAATTGCTTCATCGAACTCTCACTGAAAGTGAAAACCGCAACGGCAGAGAAAACGGGGTAGACGAGACGGTCATATGGGGCAGAGGAGGAGGAGCTCGGTGGTGGACTGGGCACGGATGGCGGGAAAGAGGAGAAACCATGGGAAGTGGACTACAGTGCGAGGCGCGTGCAATGAATCCCAAAGGCGACGCAAGGAGCATATTTCTCTAGGTGGTGGGGAAGGCTGACTGCGGCGGCTCTCCATTAGAGCAACCCAGCAGAGTCACCATATCCGCAACATGCAAAGCACTTTTGGATGGCGCTCCATAGTTTTTTGGTGGCTGCGGAGGTTGTGCCCAAACACAGAGTCGCCATATGCAGCCTTCATAATTTTTCCGATTTTTATGATTCAACAATATGTTTACAAACCATTAATTTGAATACAACAAATAGTCCAAGTTAACAAATAATCCAATGAAACAAATTGTTCAAGAGAAAAAATGAATTAAGGAAAGTTAAACACACCATCGTCCAGCTAGATGCTATTGATGCTCAGTAAAAATCTTCACATGGCTGATCATGGGCCAGTCTTCAATCTTCTAGTACGCCTCAAGAAATGTTCGAATATGGTTTATGTGCCTACGAGGCCTGACAGTTGTTCCCATGTGATTATAGTCTTTGGCCATCGGTGTTTCCCTCTCATCCTGAGTGATCATATTGTGTAGGATCATACAGCAAGTCATGATCTTTGTAAAGCAATCCTTATTCTAGAAACAAGCAAAACCCCGAACAATTGCAAACCTAGCTTGCAGCACTCCAAATGCTCTCTCGGCGTCCTTTCTCCCTGCTTCTTGCACCTTTACGAAATGTTTATGTTTCTTACTTTGAGGATTAGAAATCGTCTTCACAAATGTTGACCAAGATGGACAGATGCCATCGGCTAGATACTAGTCTTGGTCGTACTCATGGCCTTCACCTTATAGTTGCATCCTGGAGCAGTACCACTTCCTAGACTAGCAAACATATGAGATCTCTGCATGACATTGATGTCATTATGAGATCCGGGAAAGCCAAAGTAGCAATGCCAAATCTAGAAATCCTCGGAGGCAACCTCTTCCAAAATCATAGTTGGATCACGGCAATGCTTGGTGAACTGATAGTGACATGATCCCGGGAAATTCTTCGACCTCCAATGCATAAATTAAACACTCTCAAGATCCCAAGACAGCCTCTTGCTTCACTGGTTGCTAAAAGCCTCGCCGTTTCCTCATCGTTGGGTGCTTGCATATATTGAGCTCCATAAACCCTTACCACAGTATTGAGGAACACTTTTCTGCACATTATGATTGTATTTTCTGCCATTAGAATATCGTAATCTGCAGTATCTGCAGGAGTGCCATATGCAATCACCCAAAGTGTTGCGGTCACCTTCTTTAAACAAGAAAAACCCAACAGACCAATGACATTCCTGACTTGCTTGAAAAATAGTTCATTGGCTTCCATGTTTGGAAATTTGACGGAACAACCGTATGGACACGTGGAAGCGTCGTTGGAATAGGTAGGGAGGGTATCTAGTATGTGGGGAAAAGTAGCCGGCCATGAGCAGATTATGGCAGGCTACTCTATTTGGGTGAAATGTCAAATGACCTATCTACGACCCCGCACACTTCCTCTTCATTCGGTTGTCCCTATCCATTGGGCAACCATCAATACAATCTCATTGTCTTAAGCGTCCATCACCCCACTCTCAGACTTGTCGCTTGAAGACTACGGTGAATTATCGAAAAACTTCTCTATCATCGTCGACATCTACACTAATTTTGAATCCTATGTCATCTACACGAATCTATGCGGAGCTAGGCTACTACACATGAGCAAATTTAGGAAATTTTACCTTGGGGCAAGTCGTTGAACATCAAGATGTTGCATGGATGATGCGGGAGATGGAGTTGGTGGCGGCAGATAGTCGGCGCGTGATGCCGCCCTCTTTAGCAAGCCGAAGAAGGGTGGATCAGCGGCAGAGAGATGCCTGCATCTAAGGATGGCAATGGGTCGGGTATAGGTTGGGTACAACAATCCCATACACAACATGCTCATGTGCGCCAATGTCTGCCCATACCCGGCGGGTACCCAACGGGCAACTCAACACACTAATTCAAAAATATGCCATTCAATAGTATTTTTTGACAGAAATACAAAATTGAACTCAGTTTCATGACATGGTCAAAGAAAAAGGATTTCATTAGTTCAAGCAGAACACTTCAATAGTTTAAACAAAGGGATTCATGCACGACCACACATTCACATAGTTAAAGTGTATAACTTTGTCGGGTCATGTTCGGGCATGCCCATAGGCAATAGTTATACCTATACCCTACCCATGGCTAATCGGGTAGGGTTCGGGTGCTACCTTTGGGCACAAAAGTATGCACAAACCCTACCTAAGCGGGTCGGGTACCCATGGGTAAAACTGTCATCCTTACCCGCATTGACCTCCCATGGCGCGACCATGGCAGTGGTAGGCGGGACGGCGGGAAGCAGGCGTGGGGCTGCGGCGAAGTGTGATATGTTCGGGAACGGCTCAGTGGAGGCGAGCAGGGCCAATTCGTGGTGGTTTTTGTTGGGGGGAGGGGGGGGGGGGGGGAGGAGGGGTCGCAGCAAATGGCTGCAGAAGGGGCGCGCATCCTGAAATGTCCCTGGTGCCAAAACAATTAGTGGATGGAGGGAGCACTATATTGCCTTACCCAACCTCCAAATATGGAGGCTCGCGAGCTTGATTTGGAGCAACCTTCAAAAAATATGACGGTGGAGCGCTGGATGACGATTCTGCTAGACCCATTTTTGGCTAAAATTGTCATATGGGCAATTATTTTGGCGGTCGGGCTGATATGACAATTCTGTTACACTTGCTCTTAGACTAGCCACAATGATGAGTAACATACACTAGTAACATACACATATCTCTAGACTATATTACTATCTTTATAGTGGGTAGTAACATAAGTGTGGTAATATGCAAAGCTTCATTTATTAGGTTATAGACTCATATTGCATTGGGACATGTGATGTTACAGTAACTAGCTAAGTTACTATAACTACCTCTCTCCTCATTAATCACTGCCACATAAGCAAATTTGCTGAGTTGGACTTGATGTTACTGCTGAAATTACTCCCACTGTGGCTAGTCTTATCACCAAAGGAGATGAGGTGGCGACTAGCAGGGAAATTTAGAGAGAGCGAGATGACTTTGACTGATGACGTGGTAGCTGGGATTCCAGAAACCAGTGACTTGTCAGTCACAAGCTTTGCTCCGGTATTGGACGATTCATGCCTGGTTTGAAAACATGAGGGACGAAATGTCGCACCAAAAAAGATGAGGATCCATTTGCGCAAGATTAAGGGATAAAAAATATACTTTTCTCCTTTTCTCTTCTTAATATCTATGCCAAATATTTCAAGATTCTTATTCCTATTGTCTATTTATGATAACAAAGTTGTGAAGAGGAGTATCTTTATCTGACAGGATTGTGATTGGGCAAGAACGCCATATTTACCATGGATATCCATGACGAGGAAGTGATTGTGCTCCAAGCGATGTAGACACCGGCGAGTCACGCTGTCGCTGGCGGCTACTAGTGGTCTGAGCTTGAGGATCCAACCAATGCGCCCGCCATCGTTGGGAACTTTCGACTTGATGTGAAGATGGAATTCTGAACCAAGCACCTCTTACTGGAGTGTAAACTGTTTGCAACTTGTTAATTCGGCATGGAATTGAGTACATCTACAGCTAAATCGTCTGCCACAACTGTATTGTAAGCTGAATAATAAATAGCTTCAGATGTGCGATTAAGGAGATACTAGCAAATATGCCCGTGCGTTGCAACGAGGGAAAAAAAATATTGAGCCTCATGGCTCAAGACTCTCAACAGGTCCACATCCTCTATTTCAACACGGCGTCAGTTGTATCACCGCTTATCCTTCTTCCCCTCTCACAGATGGTATGGTCTTCACCTGATCACAACAAATCGAAGTGTGCCCAATCCTACGGTGATGCGCCCGCCATGTCATCGCACACTTGTGATTGTGCACGTACAAGGGAATGTTTAAAACTTCAAAAGCTAATGTCGCCAGATATGTTTATCCCTTGATCTGGTCCATATGCCTTCCCTCGTACTTCTACTCGCTTTTTCACAACCCCCGTGCTTTGTTACAGATCAAACACTTGTTGCCATGAATCACGGATTGGCCGGGTCAAGGAACTGGGTCACGGTACATCATCGGAGATGGAATGCTCATTGAGGACTGGATGAGAGGGGAGGGTGTACATGCCAAACCGGATATGGCAAGATGTGATGACAGTGTTCCTCTTTCCCTTTGTAGGAGAGGATGTTTATTACCACGTTGACGGCGGCACATAGAGAAACGGTTGAAGAAGGCGAGGTGGCTCTCTCCGAACGGCATTGTGGAGTTCACTTAGTACAACCTAAATGACGACTACAATGATATAGGTGGGATGTGGGTGAAGGTTGTCCCTAGCACACGAAAACAAAGCTTCCTTATTGCATCTTAGATTAGCACCCAAAAGGATGTAAATCGTAAAACCATTATCTTATATCTTATATTTACTAATTGGAGACACCATCCGAGATACAGGTTAATCCTAGAAACTAATCAAAATTATCCGTTGGATCTCCCCATTGGTTTTCTACAACCGTGGGATTATATCTTGCAAGAAATCCATGCACTTTGTCCCACCTCCCACGTCAAATCCTCATCTACAGGCTACAAAAGGGGAAAACAAAAAAAAGAAAGGGCAGTTGGATCAAACAAGAGACCTGCTCTTCTATCCCACATTGATGAGTCCTCCTCTTCTTGGTCTCTCCTTGTTACCCAAGAAAAATAAACTGAGCGTCACCTCCTCCTCACGCACAAAACTATCTTTCTCTGTTAGATATCTCTCTTCTCCATAATCTCTCCCACGAGTCTTTTTCTCTCTCTCCCGTGAGTCTACTCCAGACACAGCTATCCTTCCTTCACGATCTATGCGCGCCGCCGCCGCCGTCCTCCCGACCTCCATCAACCAGCCTGATCGTGCCGCCGTCTCCAGGTACATCACATCATCCACTGCATCTTCTATATGCCACTGCTCTAATGGACTCTTACATCGCCGTTGTCAAATCTGGAGGCTGCCGTTGCAGGCCAGTGCGTCCACTTGAAGTCCACTGCGACCACTTAATTCTCTGTAGCACGTCTCGCGCCTCAGTCTCCCCTTACTGCTGTGCCACCTCTTATCTTCTTCAGCTTTACCAAGCGGCAAATTAGCTGTGCAGATGATACACCAGCAAAGACGGGGTAAGCCAAGCACATCCTGCTGTTGGAGATGATGAATAATTACTCTGGCTGCTGCTGGCGCTGATGCCCTCTTGCCAAAAACAGTAGTAACAATTGCACTCACCTTAGGTAATTGGTCCTCCTCAATAGACGTTCAATTGTGTCTCTGAAACTGTTTATGGGTACAAATCAGGAACAATATATACTACGTGAAGGTGGGGCAGAGTTTTTTTTTAAGGTGGTGCAGAGTTGGAGACCTTATGGCTCTGTAAACATTTTGTGTAGCGATCATGTGCTAGACTAATTTTTTTTAAGGTAGCAGCATTGTGCATCAGATATTTTTCATTCTCTTTATGATACTCGATGTGTGGTTACAAGTGCAACACATTTTGCTTTTAATATCTTAATCATATTTCAAACCGATACCTTACAGCTGGCCACTTATATCTCTGCACATATGCATGCATCGTAGTGTATAATGTTATCTTCCAACGTGAGGGAAAATAAAAAAAATGTTGTAATAATACGAGTCTGCATACATATGTATAATTAACAACTTCAAATTTATATTTGGGCACATGGCCGGTTCAATACTTATTTCTTGGTCGAAGCTACAGATATTTGCAAGGTTACTTCTCTGTTTTTGTGGTTGCGGGGTCTGCATAGTACATATCATGGTTATTATTGCTAATGTCGTGCTTCCCCGTTGCCTGCAGGTCATTCGCAAGTTAGAGATTCTGAGGATATTTGGCATTGATGAAATTTAGTTCTGGATAAGGATTACGAATTAATGATTACAAGGTGCAACAAAATTCACTACCGCGATGTTATGAATATGGGATTACGAAATAGTGAGCTGGGGATACTCAACAAGGTTCGAATTACTTCTTGATCTTCTGTACGTATCTTAGTAAATTGGTCGCTACTTGCAGGAAAATGTGTCGGACGAAAAAGTTAATAGTGCATCACTACAGCTTACATCATCAGTGGATTTACAGTTCAAACTGTTCCCCATGCTGTGAGGGGCTGTGCTGCTGTCTTCCCATGTCCCGAAGTGCATGTGCTAGGAGATATTTATCATTCTATTCTACTTGACCCAGTATGCATCCATCCTGATAGGTGATGATAGGTTATGTTGGCACCGCATCCTCGCAGCGCCCCTCTTCTTCTACCTCACACAACTCTCTCTTCTCTGGTTGTTTCTCTCAAGAACACACACACATTTAAGAAACACACACACGCACACACACATGTACCAAGGAAGAGAAAAAGCTAGCTTTGCCGTGAGGCTCTCCTCATTGGTGAAACAAGAGACTACATTTTACCTCAGCCCTCTCGGCCTCTTTTCTCATTCCTTTTCTTGACTTATATAGCAGTACAAGAGACTCATGTGCGCACGACGCTGGCCACCAACATCATGACCTGCCCACTAACTAATTCCTAGCTACATGCATGCCCACAACCAGCACTTGCGCCACCTCCAACGGCCACAAAATCTGACCATGCACTCAGGACTCAACTACCACTAAGACCTTTTCTCTAGGCCACTAACTAAATCCACGAGTTGGCTAATCCTGCATGCACTAACCAACACTACTAGCTTTCCATGCAAACGTGATCACGTCTCTACGTTGGTACACAGCCGCAGCTTTTAGTGTCACATCTCAACTACATGCATGCATGATCTAATCAGGACTAATAACAAGATTAGTTCCAACAGGTTAGTCAACAATTTGTTTTTAGCTTCTTCGGACTTTAATATTTTTTTTGTGTCCCATAAACTGTTGCAAGGCATATATAAGGCGCAAGAAGCATATACAAGGCTTTAATACTGTTTCAGGCTTAATTATTTTGATGGTCATAACTGACAAAGGTGCAAGAGTGTACGTATGTTAATTATTTTGGATGAAAAAACACATAGTCTGATATGTGATTGTGATCTTCACTTTGTGCATCTTCTCGATGTTTCCACTTTGATAATATAGAATGTATGCATGAAGAAACGATGTATTCCTGAACTTAATTTTTTTTAGGTAAATCATGGGATTGGAAAATGTTTAGTTAGCTATTTTGTAGAATGACAAGACTTTAAGAAAGTAGTCTCTTGTTTGTAAATATCGGAATATTATTTGTTCCCACAATTGTATTGTTTCCAAAACATTACTGACTGTGAAATAAATTTAAATCCGTATACTATGAGGCAACAAAACAGTATCATCATGTTGAATAAATGTAAATACTATTTTGGTGTATCGAGAAATGATTTTTTGGTTTTAACAATAAACTTTCAACAACTTAAAAAATATAAATTCATAATTAGTTGTTTTTAATATAGTTAATATTATCAAAAATATTCTACTAATAAAGTATAATCTGTACAACTACACCGTGCAGTCGCACGGGTTAATGGCTAGTTAGGGTTAATGATAAAAGTCAAGGATGATCATCCATAGTGAAGAACCAGTACCTGTTCGGCAATAAGTTGACGTCTTTGCAGGCCATCCCTACGAAGAGATCACTTGTTCCCCCTAACCTTATTCTTACCAGGTGGTGAATTTACAAAATGGAAAGAGCCTTCTCCGCGCCGGTATCCACCCGAAAACTGTACTCCTGCATGTACGCTGGAATAGCAAAATAATAATGTAAAACAAAGCCCGGTATGGAGTATATCATATATAGATACCCAGGACATATTTGGAGGGAGATAGTTCCATCATGGAGTAAAACGTACATTCCCAAGGCACCCGAAAGCAGCTTAATCTGGCCTGATGGAATTGCACATGCTAGATATGCCTTTCCTGATTACCTCTCTTGGACAAAGCGATCCATGCATGCAACTTGATTAATCAGCTCCCAGGGCCGCACAACATACTCCGGCGATGTATATGTATGTATGAGCCACTAAATAATGGCTGATCGATTCTCGTCACAAAGTAGCCGAGATACGATTGAAATCTGATTCAAACCCTGCGGTTGTAGACCCCGATGGAAATGAACCATCACGTCTAAATCACTAAAATTGATACCCTGATCTTGCTGATCCCGGTCTAAATTAACCTTGAGGCATTTTTAGAAGTGGATTTGATGGCGTGGCACCGAAAGGCTGGGATCTTCTGATTTTGACAAAATTAATCACGGCCATGTATGTCGCCCCCACTTGCCAGCGTGATAGACAAAGAAAAATAATGGTACGCAGCCGTACTCAAACCCAATTTGTTGCGTCTAGTATTTTTTTTGGAAAAACTTTCAGTCTATTCATCTTTAATCATAGTAATCCAATGACAGCTAGAAATAATAAAAATTACATTTCAATCCGTAGACCATCTAGCAACGACTACAAGCACTGAAGCGAGCCAAAGGCGCGGCGCTGTCATCATCCCTCCCTCGTCGGAGCCAGGCAAACCTTGTTGTAGCAGACAGTCGGGAAGTCGTCGTGCTAAGGCCCTGTAGAACCAACACACCAGAACAACAACCATGAAGAGTGTTAATCAAAAGAATCCAACCTGAAAATAGACGAACGAAGACGAACAACAAACAGATCCAAGCAAATCCACCAAAGAGAGATCCGCCGGAGACTCAACTCCACACGCCCACCGATGATGCAAGATGCATCACCGGAACCAGGCTAGGTAGAAAAACCTTTATTCCATCTTCAGGGAGCCGCCACCGTCTCGCCTTCCTGAACAGGAAACAAACCCTAATAAAGCTCGAAAAAAGATCTAAAAACGGAGCCCTCCCACCGGCAAGGACCGAGATCCACTCCGCCTCATGGCCATAGGACCACCGGAGACGGGATGGACCGGCGCCAGCGCCGATGGAAGGCAGAAAGCTAGGGTTCTTGGGAGGCGGCGGCTAGGTCCAAAGTTGCAGTTTGTTCTCCAAGGAAACCTTGCGTCCCCTGGAAACCTTTGCGTCTAGTATTCAAACCTGGGACTTTCAGTTTCCATCGGATTCAAGAGTTAACACACTGTATAAGACCACTCCAGCTACGGGCGAGTCGCTCCACGTTCGACCAACGCCAGCTATCGTCGATGCGCTCTGGCGCAGCCTATACGTGCTCCACTGCCCTCTGTTCATGTTCCAGCTCGCTGCCTCGGTCTGCGATCAACCTTTGACGCCTCGTTCGAGCTCTATCGCCTTCCACCCAGATAGCGTATGCCGCGCTGGGATAGGGTCAGGGACATTGAGCGAGGAGCAGCACCAGTGGCAGCTCTCACAAGAGAGAGGAACAGTGGCAGCTGGCCAGAGAACGAAAAAGCCGCGACTGCAGTACAGGTGCAGCGGGATTTGCAGGGACGCCGAGAGCAAAGACAACGGTGGGCCGGCGGCTCGGCGTAGTACAGGTGCATCATGCGTAAACAGATGAACTCAAATCACAAAATTGCAATGGAAGCTGGTACGGGAACAACCCAGAGATAGCTACAAAACGCTCCGGCGAGTTAGACATGAGCGACATCGCTATCTGGATGGCGCCTTTGTGAAGGAAATATTACTAGTAGTAAACATGGCTTTTGTTCGGGCCAGATAAACCCATTAGTTCCGGTTCATTAACGAATCGGGACCCATGGGTCCATTGGTCCCGGTTCGTGAGGCCAGGGGGCCTGCCGGGCCTCGTGTGGGCATTGGTCCCGGTTCGTCTGGCCCCTTTGGTTCCGGTTGGTGGGACGAATCAGGACCAATGGGCCTCGCTCCTGGCCCACTATCATTGGTCCCGGTTGGTGGCTTGAACCGGGACCAATGAACCGGGCCAATATTGTGCCTATATATACCCCCTCGCGTGATAGCACAGCACACTGCTCTGTTTTTTCTGGCCAGCGAGGGGAGAGGGCTTTGTGGTGCTCTAGCTCACCTTCTATGCGCATGAGGTGTTCGATGGAATGCACGAGACACATTACTTAAGCTTTCTCCTCTCCAAACTCGACCTCCAAGCCCCATTTTCCTTAATATTTGTTTAGGTTTAGTTGTCCGTCACGTCCCATCCCCGTCTTCACCACCGTCGATCGCCCGCGCCGATCTCGTCGCCGGCACCACCGTGGTGAGCCTCTTGTGTTTATCTTCTTTCTGAAAGGAAAAAAAATCTTACTTGTATGTTTTGATAGATACTTGTATAATTTTCTTACTTTTATTATTGCTTCTTACTATATAGTGGGATGGTTTTGGTATCCGCCCCCGTCGACCCTCGTCCTGTCTATAATTCGGATGTGGTATATATTATCTTTATAACTATTTAGTTCATTTATTGTTTATGACAATTATGCCGACCAACGTGACATAGATTTTATTTATTTAGGAGGTATGTGAACCGGAAATTCCAACCGACCCTATTGTTGAGAGGTTAAATTTAGTTAAAGAAGAAAACAATTTCTTGAAGGGAAAAATAAAAAAAATTGAGGAGGAGATGATGATATTGGAGTTGCATGTTGCGGATGTTGTCGATGATCACAAGATCAAGATGGATGCAATGTGCTTGAAGATTAGAAAGATTAGAAAATATGTCATTCATACCGAGGCTTGGTATCATTATGCCGTTGGATAAATTGTTACCTTGGTTGCGATTATGATCACATTTTTTTTCACATTGAAATATTTTACATAGTTTCAATGTATAGTTTAATTAATTAGATGCTCTGGAGAGCTATATGTTGTTAAATGAGAACTATGTATGTACTGTGGTTTTAATGTGATGATGAACTTCTATTAATTTGGTAATTTAATTATCTATTCATGATGTTCTGTAATGGTTTTTGACACACTTAATTATATATAATGCATGCAGATGAACCGGCAATGGATTTACGGTGACAGACACACCTCCGAGTACATTAAGGGCGTGCATAATTTTCTCGAAGTGGCTGAGGCAAACAAGCAGAATGGTTTTATGTGTTGTCCATGCCCTATATGTGGGAATACGAAGTCTTACTCTGACTCGAAAACCATTCACACCCACCTGCTTTATAAGGGTTTCATGCCACACTATAATGTTTGGACCAAACACAGAGAAACAGGGGTTATGATGGAAGACAACGAAGAAGAAGAGGACGATGACAACTATGTGGCCCCTGAATATGGTGATGCTGCAACGGGAGAACACTAGTAGAAAAAGGGCCATTCGACCCGGTTCGTGAGGGCCATTTGTCCCGGTTCTCGAACCGGGACCAAAGGGTCGTAACTAAAGCCCTATACCTTTAGTCCCAGTTCGATCAGGAACCGGGACAGATGGTGCTCCACATGGCCGGAGCGGCTTGCCCAGGTAGGGGGACCTTTTGTCCTATTTGGTGCCACCAACAGGGACCAAAAGGCTTCCACGCGTCAGCAGTTTAGGGGCTGGTTTTTTTTTGAAGGGGGGGGGGGGTTGGGGGGTTTTGGGGGTTTTGTAGGGTTAATTTAGGGGTTTTATATATTGTGTTAGCTCTCTAATATAGATGAGTGTCCTCTCTTATCTCCATGCTTGGTCGACGCTACGTATATAGAGGACTCAGACACGCTAGCTAGCTAGTAAGAAAATGAAGGAAATCATTAAATACAGAAGAACGTCATGAACATATACACAGAGAGAAGTGACTGACCTCTCCTTCTCCGATAGATTGGTCGAACAACAAGTTTTCGTATATCTATCCGACGCTACTGGCTATATATATATATATATATATATATATATATATATATATATATATATATATATATATAATATAAGATCTCTTACGTCCCCTATCATCTGAACTCAACTTCCACATGGTATTCTTCGTGTTTTTTGATGATGTGGTCAAGAAAGAATCCCGCCAATTCCTCTTGAATTTCTCGTATACGATCTTGTGGTAGGAGTTCATCCCGCATCTACCACATCTAATTTCAAGAAGGGGGTCAATACATATATATGAATGAAACTGAACACAAATGATGGTAATAAAATAAAATTGTGAATATTATTGCTTACGCACTTCATACTGTTGTTTAGAGTAGCCCTGCTCACAAGTGGTGTGGTGGATGAACTCGCAAATGTAGTATCCGCACAAATCATAACCCGGGTTCCTGCCACAACCACTTTACAAGAAATAAAGGTCAATCAAACTGATAAGCAAGCATGCTAAATGGTATTGATGAAACAAGCTAGAATCAATGGGAGATGCGCGGAACTAGCTAGTAGCTAGTACTTACTTTCGGGTGGTCAAATCACAGTTGCGTCGACAGTCCCAGAGCTTGTGCGGTGAACTTTTTCCAAACCTTGTCAGACAAAGAAAACAATTACTTGATATCAGGAAATGAACAAAGTTGCCGATATGGTGCGATAATGATCGATTGAACTTACTTCTTGAGCATTTTAGTTATGGTCGCATACTCCTCCAGATTTTTTCGTTTGGAGTCTATGACGGTTACTAGTCCCTGCTCAAGCTTAATCTCTAGCATTATAAAGTGGAAGCTGTGCATGCAAGCATAACTCATCAATTACATTACTATAACCTCAAGTAATAAGGGAAACCGAATATGCACAAGACACTAACACTCACTTGTATTCGTAAGGAAAGAGCATTGTAGCTTTGTTTTGATTTCGAAGTAACAATGCGAGCAACTTGGCCTCGGTTTGTCTGGCATCATGTTTAACACTCCATTCATCCATGAGATTTATGTTAATGAACCCAATATCACCTATTTGTCTTTTCTTCAATTCGGCGATCTTCAATCTGCATAATATAGTGAGGATAATTATATATACATGCAATGAAAGAGCTGAGCTATATATAGAGACTTAACTAATTACAGAGAAGTAGTACTTACAGACAGTAGCAAGTGATGATTATTTTATCGAGGGCCTTTTGATTGAAAAACTGGAAGAACTCCTCATATGGAACTAACAACAGATCAATTCCAACGAGGTCGTGCTCCTCTTTAATCGATAGCAACAAAGTATTTTTCCTAGACTTCCTGTAGATGTCCATGTACCAATCATGGAATCTTCACATCATCGTTGTTAGGGAAGTTCCAGGTCTGACGAGAGGCTTCCCGTGCTTGAATCTTAATGTTTCCACCTCCATTGTTCCAAAAATTATTGCATCGACGCTGGTCATGTAATCTCCAGGATTGGTACCGGGCAGCATCCCCGGAAGATTAGCAACGATACTGCTAGACACGTTGAGCGCGGGGTACGATTGCTTCGCTTGTTCGCCGAGCTGCGGAATTTGTTTCCCTTTTCTTCGTTCTTCTAGCCTTTGATCAGTGCAAGTACTTCCCGACCGCTCCGCTTCCTTATATGTCCTTTCAATGATGTGGTCATAGTTGGATTGCGGCGGAGCTAGTGATGGTCGCTGCAGGGTATCCAAAGTGCGCTTCGCTTTCACTGGATCTATCTTCTCCGCCGGAGGTGGATGTTTCTTAGCTTTTACCGATTCAAAGAAGTCTTTCACTTGGCCTTCGCAGATCTTTTGGTTTTCCTCCTCGCTCCTCTCGTACGGTAACTTCTCTATAGGCTTGAGAGACGATGGACTTTATCTGTATTGCCTCCGCCTCTGGCTGTACTGCTAGACGCCGGAGCAGCAGGAGCGGCTGCGGCTATCTTCTTTCGTTGCTTAAGAGGCGTAGCAGCCGGAGGCGGACTGCTACGACGCGCCGGAGCAGCCGGAGCGGCGACGTCTATGTTCCGCCATTACTTACGAGGCGGCGAAGGAGGAGGCAGGCTGCTCGGACGCGCCGGAGCTGGCGCGGAAGGAGGTGGAGTACTGCCGCCCTCATGCGTCGGAGTAGGAGGCGGAGTGCCCTGATCACTCCTGAAGGAGGATGAGGAGGCGGAGGAGGCGGAGTGACCAGCTGACTAGCAGGAGCCGTGAAGTTCAGAAGCTTGATGTGCTCCTTCCGCCATAGACACAGTGTATGCATAGCAAGACCCAACTGAGTCTCCCTATCACCTGTAGGGTGGTCAAGCTGGAGCTCCTCAAATCCCTCCGTTATTTCATCGACCATCACAATAGCATAACCTTGTGGAATCGACCGACAGTGAAAAGTTGCTCCGGGTGAAGGAGGGAACACAGAGCCGACAGCCGCCTTGACTTTGAGCTGATCCCATTGCGTCATAAGGTGGCACTAGTGTGAATCCATGATAAAATCCACGGGGTAGCTAGGACCCATCAAGTCAGGCTGCTGAACGAGCTCGGTGGAAGCCACGCTGCTTCTCCGCTAAGATGGCGGGGTAGCTTCTGGGGTAGCATCTTGGGTAGGATCTCGCAGCTGCTGGTTCTCAACATCTCGTTCCTCTAGCTTTCTTACCCTTGCCTTAAGCTCCTGCAGTTCGCTGTGCTCCACTTTCCTCCTCCTCTCTTGGGTTTTGTAACCGCCTGCATCAGGAAACCCAACCTTCCATGCAACGGAGCCTGGCATGCCTCGTGTTCGTCCAAGGTGCTCAGGATTCTCGAGGGCCCTTGTGAGCTTGTCGTTCTCTCTGTCGGGAACGAACTTCCCTTCCCGCACTTCGTTGATTGCTTTTCGAAGCATCATGACGGGTGTTGCACGTTGCTCGTCCGTCCAGCAGCACTTCCCTGTTTTAGGGTCCAATGTTCCACCAGCCCTGAAGAACCAAGTCCTACAACGGTCAGGCCAGTGCAATGTCTCTGGTTCGACGCCTTTAGCAATCAGGTCCTGCTCAGCCTTGTCCCACAACGGCCGGGCTTTGATGTATCCACTGACCCCATGCAATGGTAATGCTCCTTATTTGCAGCATTTATCTTGTTAGTCACTGACATCTTCTTACTCCTCTCCAATGTCTTGTTGGCCATGAATGCGGGCTAGTGATCTCTTATCTTCTCAAATCGGCCGGTGAATTCTGGAGTCTTGTCTTGGTCGACATATGTTGTTTTCAACTCATTCTTCCACCTCCTGAATAGATCTGCCATCTTCTTGAGAGCATAGGACTTGATCAATGGCTCTATAACTGGATTCTCCGGATCCTCCTCTTCCGGTAGGGTGAAATTTACCTTTAGCGCTTCCAAAGATCTTCTTTCTGTCTATCTCCGACAAAAGAAACTTGAAGAAGCTCTTCCTTCTTAGGCTCATTCCATAGCTTGATGTTGATCGGGATTATGTCCCTAACAAGAACCCCGCATTGAGCAGAAAATGCTTCCTTAGTCCGGAGGGGTTTAATCGGTTGGCCATTGCACGCATTTTCTGTGATCATGAACCTTTCATCCGGGCACAACTTTTTCTTCGGGCGTCGTTTCTTTACTGAAGTATTTCTTGATCCGGAGGGCTATATAAAAGAAGAAAGAAGAGTTAATATATGTACATACCAAAACAATTAATGCATCAATTAGCTAGTCAGCACAAGCTTAATTAATATATATACGTCGCCGAACTTTGCAACAGCTGCTCCCGACTCTGTTCGGTCACCGGAGCTGTCATCACGGTCGCCGGAGCCACCATCACGATCATGACCCTCCTCCATTGTTTGATCACCGCAGCTTGCTTCCTCTCCTTGTAGACCTACTTCGATGTCATTGAGAAACGACAAGAGTACATCGCCTACGTCGCGGATTATGTCCCCCAATATCTCTTCTTGATCGAAGTCTCTTTGATGATCCATAGTTTCTGGAAATATTACAACATGGCAATTAATATACAAACATGAGAGATGGATATATCAAAGTTATCAGGGAGGGGGTATATCGACAACGACGACATATACATAGAAAAAAATGTTATCGGGGAGGGGGTATATCGACCGCCTCTCTCATGGTTGTCCGACGTTTGTCTAGTGTCAAAGGATTCAACAAAACCATGTCTTGATCATTAGGCGAAAGTAACAGGGCATGATGTTACGAAGCTCTCCAAAGATGTTTTGGAACGGATTCCCTGATAGGATAATTCGTTTTTTGGTACAAAGTTCAGCAAGAGCGTTCCGAATATCTCTATTTGGAAGGCCTTTGCTGAAATTCGTACCAAATGGCGGATTATCCTATCCGGGACTCCGTTCCAGAACAACTTTGGAGAACTTCGTACCATCATGCCCCGGTTACTTCCGGCTAATAATGAAGCCATGGATTTCTTCAATACTTTGACACTAGGCAACCTCTCGACCCCTCGACGATCCTCGACCCTCGACCCTAGCTAGTTCACGACCCTTGACCGCCCGGCGATCCACAACCCTCTACCCTACTTCCCGACCCTCGACCCCCTCATGTCACGTTTGTCTAGTGTCAAAGGATTCAACAAAACCATGTCTTCATCATCAGGTGAAAGTAACAGGTGAGGGAGTCCTGGATTAGGGGGTATCTGGCAGCCAGACTATATACATCATCCAGACTATGGAAGCGTGAGGATACAAGACTCAAGACTTTGATCCGTGTCCAGATGGGACCTTCCTTGGCATGGAAGGCAAGCTTGGCGATCCGGATATCATATTTCCTTCCTTATAACCGACTCCATGTAAACCCTAGCCCTCTCCGGTGCCTATATAAATCGGAGAGGTTGGTCCTTAGAAGGCCGATCACAATTACAATCATACCATCATAGGCTGGCTTCTAGGGTTTAGCCTCTACGATCTCGTGGTAGATCTACTCTTGTACTACCCATATCTTCAATATTAATCAAGCAGGAAGTAGGGTTTTACCTCCATCGAGAAGGCCCAAACCTGGGTAAACATCTGTGTCCCTTGCTTGTTGTTACCATCAGCCTAGACGCACAGATCGGGACCCACTACCGGAGATCTGCCGGTTTTGACACCGACATTGCTGCTTTCATTGAGAGTTCCTCTGTGTCATTGCTGCAAGGCTCGATGGCTTGTCTCGTTGTCAGGGACAACATTACCGCAGGGGGAGCTTTGGCTGTAGGCCAAACTCTCCGACTAGGCGGCTTCGTCATGGCCGCCCCATCGGCTGCCGCGCCGATGATGGCCTCTCGGGTCATCACGCATAAACTTCACATCAATTCGGAACTCGCCGAACAGATGTATCCGATAGAGCTCTCTTCTCTTAATGAGCTCTTGGATCGCATCGCCGCTTTCGGATTCGCAACGGACTATGACCGGATCGGGCTTAAACCCGACCAAAGGGACATTAAATCCCCGCCGGCCACTCATGAGATAGCGGTATCGGAGGAACCACAGAAGGAGTATCCCTCTATTTTGAGGACGAATTATGTTCGGATCGCCGAGCTCCCGGAGCCGGACACCCGTCCGGGGGAGGATATGACCTGGGTCCCAGATTTAGAACCAGGCACGGGGCCGGAAAAATTGGGCAGCGTCCCGAATCCCGAGCTTCTGAACTCGGAAGCTTCCATGCCCCGGGGTGCTAGATCAGATCAGAATCCAGATTTAGCTATAACCACCCATGCGGACTTAAATCATCTCTCCCATATCAGGCAAGAGCCCAGGAGACAGTACATCATTACTGGGCCATATTCCTCCTTGCACTAAACAAAGTCGAGGACTGCCACGAGGAGGATGTAGTCTCGCTCTTCTGCAAAAACTGCACGGACAAAGGAATCCTTAATGCTATAAGTCGCCGTGACATAGTACACTTTGCGGACTTAGCAATCATAGTACAGAAGTACTGTGCGATGGAAAGCGTCTGGAGAACTCAAGCTGAATTTTGGGACAGTCCGGCTTTCACCAAAACCTTTGTCCGAACTAAACGGGCGAACTCTCGTAAGTCGGCCGATCCAATCCCCAAGAAACTAAAGCCCACCCCAGGGCGGGGAACCGTATTGGAAAAATGGCTCAATGGGCCATGTTAACTCCACGGCACTCCGGACACAGCACCAACTCATAGCCTTAGGGCATGTTGGATACTCCGGCAGGTTGCGAAAAGTGGCAAGGATCTTCTTACCGAACAACATCCCGCCAACGAGCACAATACGGTACTAACAGTCTTCGAGACTTTTGCCTCAAATAGTAGGCGCAAGCGAGCTCATCGAAGCTCTACGGAAATTTGCCATATGGCCAAAATGAACCCCTGGAACAACACTGCTATAACTTTCAATGCCAGTGACGAACCTAGATTCCGGACTGTCCGGGCACCAGCCGCTCTGGTTCTTAGCCCAATCGTGGACGGCTTTCGGCTCACTAAAGTGCTCATGGATGGCGGAAGCGTATTAAATCTGATCTATGAAGAGACACTCAGCAAGATGGAAATTGACAAAGGCCGCATTGAACAAAGAAGCACAACCTTCAGGGGAATTATCCCTAGTCGGGAAGCACGGTGTGCGGGAAAAATCACACTTGACGTGGTATTCGGCACCCGGGAGAATTATAGGTCCAAATAAATCACATTCCAAGTGGCCCCTTTTAGCAGCAGATACCACGCCCTTTTAGGGCGGGACGCATTTGCAAGCTTTCAAGCTATACCCCATTATGGGTACATGAAGCTTAAAATGCCCAGACCCAATGGAATCATCACTCTAGCCAGTGATCCGGAGGTCGCACTTCGCGCCAAAAACAAAACTGCAGCACTAGCCCTGGAGGCATTATCCGAGGCCCTAGCAGCCGAAGAATTAACAACACTGCGGGCTACCATGGACAACGACGACGTGATACTCGACAAGCGACCCAAGTCCACCTCATTTAAACCCACAGACGAAATAGTAAAATTCCAAGTCCATCCAACGGGTCCCACGAAGACAGCTCCGTCGGGACACAATTGAGCCCCACGATGGACGCCGCGCTGCGAGACTTCTTACGCGAGAATTGGGACATCTTCGCCTGGCACCCATCGGACATGCCAGGCATCCCACGCAGATTCGCCGAACACAGCCTCAATATACTAAAAGGATATAAACTAGTCAAGCAAACTCTAAGACGGTTTTCAGAGCCCAAACGGCAGGCCATGGGGGAAGAGCTAGCCAAACTACTCGAGGCCGGATTCATCAGAGATATCAAGCATCCGGATTGGCTGGCAAACCTGGTAATGGTACCAAAGAAGGACAAATCCTGGTGCCTATGTGTCGACTTTAAAGACCTCAACAAGGCTTGCCCCGAGGATCCCTTTCCCCTCCCTTGCATCGATCAAATCATTGATGCCACAGCAGGACACGACTCGCTGTGTTTCCTCGACGCATACTCTGGATACCATCAAATAAAGATGGCAGAGTCTGACTGTCGGTGTCAAAACCGGCGGATCTCGGGTAGGGGGTCCCGAACTGTGCGTCTAGGCGGATGGTAACAGGAGACAAGGGACACAATGTTTTACCCAGGTTCGGGGCCTCTTGATGGAGGTAAAACCCTACGTCCTGCTTGATTGATATTAATGATGTGGGTATTACAAGAGTAGATCTACCACAAGATCAAGGAGGCTAAACCCTAGAAGCTAGCCTATGGTATGATTGTTGTTCGTCCTATGGACTAAAGCCATCCGGTTTATATAGACACCGGAGAGGGCTAGGGTTACACAGAGTCGGTTACAATGGTAGGAGATCTACATATCCGTATTGCCAAGCTTGCCTTCCACGCCAAGGAAAGTCCCATCCGGACATGGGACGAAGTCTTCAATCTTGTATCTTCATAGTCTTGGAGTCCGGCCGATGATGATAGTTCGGCTATCCGGACACCCCCTAGTCCAGGACTCCCTCAGTAGCCCCTGAACCAGGCTTCAATGACGACGAGTCCGGCGCGCATATTGTCTTCGGCGTTGCAAGGCGGGTTCCTCCTCCGAATAATTTATAGAAGATTGTGAACACCAGGATAGTGTCCGGCTCTGCAAAATAAATTCCACATACCACCGTAGAGAGAATAATATTTACACAAGTTCAATCTGCTGACGTATTTTGTGGCGTGACGTCACACCACAACCAAGCCTTTACTCGAATCGTTTTTATTATACCACCTCCGCGCGTCTAGCGAAGCGGTTTCCTTGGCACGTCTTGTCGAAGCAGAGATCGTGTTCCCCTTATCCCGGGATTCTCATCAATACGGACGTGGGTAACCCAACCGCGCCCGTTACCACGCCCCCTCCATCGAAGGCGGGTTCCAAACGGTCACGGGGACGGCTCTTGGTATTCTTCCTCTTTATAATGAGACCAAGGCCCGTTCTTTTTCTCCAATCCTCAATCGAATCCGCCCCTCGCCCCGAGTTCCAACACCCAGGGCTCCAGATTCGGGTACTTTCGACCTTCGACAATGTCTGGCTCCGACCTACGAGGCCGGTGGATGCCTTCCTCCGTCACGGAAGAGGACGTGCTAAAGCTGAGAGATGCCAGGTACTTAACCTACGAGATTTCGCATAGGTTGCCTGCCCGAGGGCAAGTTATTCCTACTCCCGAGCCCGGCGAGAGCGTCGTGTTCGTGTCTCACTTCCGTCGGGGTTTAGGCTTCCCGATGGATCCCTTCGTGAGGGGGCTCATGTTTTACTATGGGCTGGAATTCCACGATTTGGCTCCGGAGTCCATCCTCCACATCTCATCTTTCATTGTCGTCTGCGAAGCCTTCCTCCGCACTACCCCTCACTTCGGCTTGTGGCTCAAAACCTTCAACGTGGAGCCGAAGATGATTGAGGGGCGTCAGGCAGAGTGCGGCGGGGCGGTTATAAGTAAGAGGGCCGATGCTCCATGGCCCGAGGGCTCTTTTCAGGAGGAGCTCGGCTTGTGGCAACAGGAGTGGTTCTATATCACCGCTCCCAGGGGCAGCAGGCAGAGGCCGCCGTCCGCCTTTCGCCCGGGCCCTCCACAACGGCTGACGTCATGGGTCAACAAAGGGCTTGACTGGGGGCCGTCCAAAGACGTCCCCCTTTTGCAGGGCCGGATTCGAGACCTCCAAGAAAGGGAGATCAATCTGGTCGTAGTGACACAGGTTATGCTGATTCGGCGCCTTCTGCCCTGCAAACGTCGCCCTCTCCGCCTGTGGGAATTTAATCCGGAGGGACCACGAGCTCTCCAACACTTCATGGGTTTGACACCCGTGGAGATGTACAAACTGTTCTTCGGATCGCAAGAGATGCGTCCGGACTTGACCGAGGACGCTGGCCTAAGCTGCAATCGCCCGGATTCTCAAGTAAGTAGCCCTGTGTCCGGACACATTGTCCATTCATCTATCATGGGTTTGCCTTTTAACCAGCTATCCCTTGGACAGGAGTGGATAGCGCAAGCAAAACTGATACGGTGTCCGGCCCCCCTCCCTGAGACCACGCCGGATCCCGTATTAATCAAAATGTTGGAAGTTGCACCCTCGGAGGATGGCGAAGGGGGGCACAGGGAAACTACCACCTCTGCCAAGGAGGCTTTCAGTAAGGGGGGAATCGAGAATCCCTCCCTTCAGGGGGAGAAGAGGACCGCTTCCGAAGACCCGGAGGCCAAGGCCTCAAAGCGGGGAAAGAAATCTGCACCGGAAGGTCCTGTGCCGGGAAGAGCCCCGGCCGCACAGTCTCCCCAAAGGAATCAGCCCTCCAGCGAGCCGTAAGTAAAAAAGGGGAAGTTTTGTAATAGGGGACATTCCTACTTTATTTCTGAGGGTAACCGAAGTTTTCACCTTGTAGTTCGGATCTCAGCCCTTCTCAGCAGAGCTCATCTTCGGGGGACCTTCGTCCGGAGATGATGGAGAGCGAAACGCCTCCATCTGCCGCCCCGTCGGGCGGGGCGGACGATCCTGAGGTGTCGTCACGGAGGGTCTCCCCGAATCCGGCGGGGCCGGGGAGTTCGGCACCCACTGGAGTACGGCCGGTGGAGCTGCAGGATTTGCTCGAGAGGGCGTCTATCTCAGAAGATCACCGCACTTTAATGAGTATGGTGATTGAAAGGATCTCATCCGCCGAGAGCGGGTTGCATGAGGCCGTCGGAAGTTTGCTGACGGGGTTTGAGGTACGCAAAAAATGACATACCTTTTGACAGTTTTGCACATAGAGTGTGCCCTGTATAGATAGTAGCCCCTGAGACTTGGGATGCTGTCGAAAGCGACAGCGTGCCGAGGATCATAGTCTCAGTTATAGAATGTCGCCTTTCCTATGCAGGTGGCGGAACGTTCGGTGGCCAGCCGGACTGATGGAGTTGCCGAGCTGAAGCGGCAACTTGATGTTGCGGATGCGGACATCGCGCTGGTCAATAAACGACTTGACGAGTCACAAGGTAGGTGGTTTCTCCGCGGTCACCTAGTGAGGGAGCTAATGCCCGTTCCTTACAATTAGTATGCTTGATGCAGATGGTGCCGCTGCTGTGGAAAACCTTCGAGCAGAGCTTGCTCGAGCCAAGGAGCAAGCCAGGAAAAGTGATGCGGCTGCCTCGAAGGCAGCGGAGGAATTAAAAGCCGAAAAGGCTGCTCACTGCCGAAGCAGGGAGGAGATGGCCGGAACGGCCGTGAAATTAAAATATGCTACCGACCGCTATGAGGTTCTTGAAAGAGAACGCCGAGCGGAGCAAGAGGACCTGAAGAAGGCCGCCGCCGAAGCCAAGGATGCCCGTTGCGCGATGCGGGCTATGAAGGAGGAACTACGTCAGGCCGGAGACATTGCGGCTGGAAAGCCCTTTCTGCTGCGTAGGAAGTTCACGGATCCGAAGTATGCTCAGTTGGGCCAATTGTGTGGTGCGGAGGATCCTTATCTGGATTTGGCGGCGAGTGCGGCGGACGCAGTCGTGCACTTCCGAAGCCAGAAGGATCACGAAATGGAAGAGCTTTTCTGGTCTCAATTCCATAGTCCGGAGCGTCCGCTTCCGTTGTCCGATCGGTTGGCTGAGTGGGCTGAGCTGAATAGATTGTCCGGACTTGCCATGACGGATGTGGTGGCTCATCTGTGGCCAGAAAGGCCCAAGCCGAAGAGTTATTTTGGTTTGTTGCAGCAATTCCTTGAGGCGGTGCCGCATATCGAGGCGATGCAGCGGTCGGCATGCATAGAGGGTGCACGGATGGCTCTCGCCCGTGTTAAGACATACTGGGCGGAGATGGATGCTACCGATGTTGCATCCCGAGGTTCGGACAAAAGCCGATTACCCGCCGAGCACTATTTTGAGGAAGTCCTGCAGGGCGCTCGTTTAATAGAGTCGCAGTGCTCGAAAGATGTTATGTTCAAATGACATATATGATTTGTGGGATCATATTTATAATGTAACGGCTTTTTATACTTGTGCGTTCAAGTACTGGACTATCTCCTGTGTGACCGTATATGTGTGTATAACCTGAAAGATGGCAGTCTTTGGCTTCAGCCCCCACGCACATGGTGCGGGGGTGTTTGCAAAAAAAGCGCTTTTTCACACTTAATCCAACGTCTTGGTCCTTTGAAGGAGGTGATAGCATAGCAAACTAGGCAACCGGACTATAATGCTTTATCACTTTCACTTAGCCATAGGAGCTCGATGGTGGGGCTACTATATAGCCCCTAGAGGCACCGCGCTCTCCGAACTCGGGGCGCGTATGTGCCTGACCGGGAAGCGGTCCTTCGTCAAAGCGGAGGAATTCTAAACATTCCAGTAGTCGATCGAGTGGTTGACCAGTCTCTCGCTATATCATGACAGTCAGTTTTCGGCTTTCTCTACTGAGGTGCTCGCCCGGCCGAACCGGGGCACAATCGCAGTAGTTCTCCTGGTGCCGCGTTAGCCGATGGAGCGGAACGTAAGGCAGCAAAACACAGGAGCCGGGCAAACCCAACATTTGACCAAAGACATGATTCGGAGCTGATGCATATAAGGCCTAACTCGAGACGCCGAACACTCCCTGAGGTATTCGGTCTTTATGATACCGGGCAGAACAATGCCCTAAGCCCCTAGTGTCCAGGTACGGGCGAGAACTTCTGACGCGGCCGATGCCAAAACGCCAGCCTCCTCCTCGGTTATGGTAGTAAACCGGGGGATGCGTATCAACAAGAGACAGTAAGAAAGGTTTACGCAGGGTCTTAATCTGAAAAGAATCCTTGCAACGGGTCCCTGCTGCACGTCTGCGCCTGTGTCTCCGTTGTGCTGTATCCTGGACGGGTGTAGCACGTGCTTCATCTGAAAAAGAGAAGAACTTAGTTTGGAAAAAATATCGTGCAAAAGATGTATTTAAAATAAAGTATGATTTGGAAGATGAATAAAGTTGAGCTTTATTGGCTCTCATCGTTTATACGTGCAGCCCCTTGTAAAGAGGTATGCGGCTGGGAAGCCCCTTGTTTATTTATGCCGGACTCGCCTAACCGTGTCCGAGGTCTGAATGACCTGTTTTTAGGGGCTTTTGACCAGCAAGGTCGGATTAGTGTGTGGCTGTCAAGGCAGTCTCACGTTTTCCGTGGTCGAGGAACACTCGGAATTACCCTTTAATGAGATTATGCCGCGTGGACCGGGCATTTTAAGCGTAAGAGACGCGTAATGCGGTACTGCGTTAAAGCGGGCGAAAGCTTCGCGTCCCAGTAGTGCTTGATGGCTACTTTTGAATGGGGCGATATGGAAAGTGAGCTTTTCGCGACGGAGGTTGTCGGATGAACCGAACACAACCTCTAGCAGTACAGAGCCTGTGCAATTGGCGTAAAGACCTGGCGTCACTCCTTTGAAGGAAGTGCTGCTACGGTGAATTTTGTTAGGGTCTATCCCCATTCTGCGGATGGTGTCCTGGTATAGCAGGTTTATATCGCTGCCGCCATCCATTAGGACTTGTGTGAATTGTAGTCCATTGATTATGGGATCCAATACCAAAGCAGTCCCTCCTGCGTTTTGAACACTTCTGGAGTAATCCTGATGGTCGAAAGTAATTGGTTTAAACATCCAATTTCGGGACTCTGCTGGGGTGGAACGTGCGGCGCGTGTTTTAGCAGGTGCCGCACTATTTTTCCTTGTGATCACATGAAGTGAGTTCACTGTTTTGACTTCTAGTGGGAAAGTCTTCTGTTTCCCGGTGTGCTGCTTGTGGGGTTCGTCGTCTTCGCTTGGTGTGTCGAGCCCCTTATGTTCGGCGTTAAGTCGGCCGGACTGCTTGAAGACCCAACAATCTCTGTGGGTATGGTTTGCAGGCTTCCCGGGGGTACTATGGATTTGACACATCCTATCCAAGATTTTATTTAGGTTGGATAGCTCATCACTGTTGTCCTTAAGAGGCAGTGTTTTATTATTCGGCCGAGAGCTTTTGAATCCGGCGTTGACCGCCGTGCTATTTGGGCCATTTTCCTTATTCCGGCGCTGATCTTTTCTGCGTCGTGATTTCCCATTTCCATCCCGGACCTCGGATGTACTTGGGTCGCTGGTACTGCATCTTGCCAGCCAGCTATCTTCCCCCGCGCAAAAGCGGGTCATGAGGCTTGTTAGCGCGGCCATTGTTCTTGGCTTTTCCTGGCCGAGGTGTCTGGCGAGCCATTCGTCTCGGACGTTATGTTTAAAAGCTGCTAAGGCTTCGGCGTCCGGACAGTCGACTATTTGGTTCTTTTTGGTGAGGAACCTGTTCCAGAATTTGCGTGCTGACTCTCCGGGCTGTTGAGTTATGTGACTTAAATCGTCTGCATCCGGAGGGCGGACATAAGTCCCCTGAAAATTTGCTCGAAACGCATCCTCGAGCTCTTCCCAACTTCCAATGGTATTTTCTGGGAGGCTTTTGAGCCAATGCCGAGCTGGCCCTTTGAGCTTGAGGGGTAGGTATTTTATGGCATGGAGATCGTCTCCTCTGGCCATATGTATGTGTAGGATATAATCCTCAATCCAGACTCCGGGGTCTGTTGTTCCGTCATATGCCTCTATGTTGACGGGTTTGAATCCTGCTGGAAATTCATGATCCAGTACCTCATCGGTGAAACATAGTGGGTGTACGGCGCCCCTGTATTTAGGTGTGCCATTGTCAAACACTCGGCGGGTTGTGTTGCTCCCTAGAGTCTTCTTTTTTGGCCCATAGATGGACCTGATCGGGCCATCCTTTTTGCGAGGATCCTTATGTGGATCGTGTGCCGGCTGGTGTGCGGCGCCGCTTGCCGCTCTTAGCCTGTCATCTGGTCGTCTATCCGGCCAGGCGGCCTCTTTCTTTTTTGACTGTGGGGGCTCTACGGCCTCCTCGTCAAATTCGGGCAACAACTTGCACTTCGGGTAGCTCTTTGTTTGGTGACTATTTCCGTATTTATCTGCGGTATTGAGTACTTTGCTCCATCTTATTCTGAGTGCGTCCTCCGCTGTTTTGAGCTTCCGCTTTTGCTTCTTCATACTTCTTGCAGTGGCGACGAGCCTTTTATGAAGGTTCTTATGCTCCGGTGATGTGTCCGGCGTGAGATCGTCTGCACTGTTGTTTTCGCCAGGGATGGGTTGCTTGTCCGGTTCATTCTGTTTGGATGGTTGCTTGGTGACATGTTCGTCTTCCACGGCTTCGCCCTGCTCTAAGGCTGGGTCGGTATGGATGCTGTTGTTATCGAGGTGGGACTTCGGGCGGCGCTTGCGTCGCCGTTTTGGTTGTTTGTCGGGGGAGTTGTCCTTCGCCACGTCCCGTTGTTCCTCGTAATCGCTTCCCTTTGGAGTATCCACCATGTATACGTCGTGCATTGAGGTGGCTTTCCAGTGCCCAGTAGGCGCTGGTTCTTGGTCGTCTCCGGCATTGTCGTCCATATCGTCGATGTCTTCGGAGTCGAGGTCTAGCATGTCGGTTAAATCGTCGACAGTGGCTACTAAATGGGTGGTGGGTGGGCCTTGAATTTCTTCGTCGACCGCATCCCGACCGTCCTGACCGCAGTCCGTCCAGGCTCTCCTGATAACGAGAGATACTTTAGCGAACTCAAGATGTCGCCAAAAGGTGAGTGTTGAAAGATGTCCGCAGCGGTGAACTCCATGATCGGCGCCCAATCAGATTCGGTTGAAGGGGGCGTGGGAGGCTCGGAGTCCGGCGAGGAGTCCAGCACCTCGGAGTTACGAGCTTCACAAGGGACAATGTCAGTGTTCGGCTCCATCGCCGTAGAGGTTGCAGCCCTCGAGGCGGCGTCTAGCCACCCGTCCTCGATCTGCGCAGCCGGCTCCGAATTGAAGATCGGAGCGGACTCATGTGCGGCCTCTAGGGTACTATCCGGCTGTAGAGCTAAATCATGCCTGTCGTGACAGTGCGGCGCACTCGGCTGTGGCTCGAATCCATCGAAGATCAAGTCCCCGCAGATGTCAGCCGTGAAGTTCAAACTTCCAAATCTGACCTGACGGCCAGGGGCGTAGCTTTCGATCTGCTCCAGATGGCCAAGCGAATTGGCCCGCAGTGCAAAGCCGCCGAATACGAAGATCTGTCCAGGGGGAAAGGTCTCACCCTGGACTGCGTCGTTGTTGATGATCGAAGAATCCATCAAGCCTATCGGAGACGACACAGAGGAACTCTCAATGAAAGCACCAATGTCGGTGTCAAAACCGGCGGATCTCGGGTAGGGGGTCCCGAACTGTGCGTCTAGGCGGATGGTAACAGGAGACAAGGGACACAATGTTTTACCCAGGTTCGGGCCCTCTTGATGGAGGTAAAACCCTATGTCCTGCTTGATCGATATTGATGATGTGGGTATTACAAGAGTAGATCTACCACGAGATCAAGGAGGCTAAACCCTAGAAGCTAGCCTATGGTATGATTGTTGTTCGTCCTATGGACTAAAGACATCCAGTTTATATAGACACCGGAGAGGGCTAGGGTTACACAGAGTCGGTTACAATGGTAGGAGATCTACATATCCGTATTGCCAAGATTGCCTTCCACGCCAAGGAAAGTCCCATCCGGACACGGGACGAAGTCTTCAATCTTGTATCTTCATAGTCTTGGAGTCTGGCCGATGATGATAGTTCGACTATTCGGACAACCCCTAGTCCAGGACTCCCTCACTGACCAAGCTGCCACAGCCTTCATAACGCCATATGGCCCTTTCTGCTTCAACACTATGCCTTTCGGGCTTAAGAACGCCGGCGCAACCTACCAACGCATGATTCAAACATGCCTGTAAAAGCAAATCGGCAAAACAGTTGAGGCATACATGGATGACGTGGTCATAAAAACAAGACACATCAAAACCCTAATAGATGACTTGAGGCTTACATTCGACAATCTCCGGACATACGACATCAAGCTGAACCCGAAAAAATGCGTTTTTGGCATCCCCTCGGGGAAGCTACTAGGCTTAATCTTTTCCAACAGAGGAATTGAAGCGAATTTGGCAAAGATCCGAGCTCTGTCACAGTTGGCTATACCAACAGACCTCAAGCACATCCAAAAACTAGCTGGATGCGTGGCTTCTCTCAGCCGCTTTATCTCCAGGTCAGGAGAAAAGGCATTACCTCTTAACCGCCTTCTTCGGCGCACCGAACACTTCGTGTGGACGGATGCAGCCGCGGCCGGACTGGATGAAATAAAAACCTTATTGGCCAGTAATCCAATACTAACAGCGCCGAATGAACCTATGCTGCTGTACATAGCTGCAACGCATCAAGTTGTAAGCGCAGTGCTCGTCGTTGAACGAGAGGCTGACGGATACAAATACCCGCTCCAAAAGCCGGTTTACTACGTGTCCACGGTCCTAACCCCATGCAAATCCCGATACCCACACTATCAAAAAATAGCATACGCGGTGTTCATGGCATCCCAGAAGCTACGACACTACTTTCAAGAGTGTTCGATTACGGTGGCCTTCGAAGTACCACTCAATGACATAATAAATAACCGCGATGCTACGGGCCAGATTGCCAAATGGGCCATTGAGCTCCTTCCGTTTGACATAACGTATAGACCACGGCAGGCCATTAAGTCGCAAGTATTGGCTGACTTCGTCGCTGAATGGACAGAAGCCGAACCCCATAAAGAGTATGGCGCATACTCAAACTGGATCATGCACTTCGATGGCTCTAAAATGCTGGCCGGATTGGGAGTAGGTGTAGTCCTGACGTCTCCTACCGGAGACATGGTCCAGTACATCCTCCAAATATTATACATAGACTCCAACAATGCAGCCGAATATGAGGCTTTGTTGCACGGTCTTCGGATGGCAGTCTCAATGGGCATTCAACGCCTAGAAGTGCGTGGGGATTCAAACGTCACAATATCACAAATAAATGGAGATTTCGATGCCAAGGACCCGAAAATGGCGGCCTACCGTAATGCCATCCTCAAGATGGCAGCTCGGTTCGAGGGGCTCGAGTTCCACCATGTGGCCCGAGAAAACAATCAAGCGGCGGATGTCCTCACTCGCATCGGCACTAAACGCGACCCTGTCCCACCTAACATATTCTTGGAACGACTGTTCAAGCCATGCGTAGTATGGGAAGGGGAGTCCGACAATACTAGCACGGATCCGAATACACCCCCAGATTCCGAACTATCAGACATAGTCAGAGGTTCTACCACAGAAATAACGTCCTCGGCCCATGAAATCATGGCTGTAATTGCCCCGTGGACCGAGCCTTTCTTGGCCTACCTAAATAGGCAGGAGCTCCCCGAAGACCAAAATGAAGCACACTGTGTTGGAAATATGCCCTAGAGGCAATAATAAAAGTGTTATTATTATATTTCCTTGTTCATGATAATTGTCTTTTATTCATGCTATAACTGTATTATCCGGAAATCGTAATACACGTGTGAATACATAGACCACAATATGTCCCTAGTGAGCCTCTAGTTGACTAGCTCGTTGTGATCAACAGATATTCATGGTTTCCTGGCTATGGACATTGGATGTCGTTGATAACGGGATCACATCATTAGGAGAATGATGTGATGGACAAGACCCAATCCTAAGACTAGCACAAAAGATCGTGTAGTTCATTTGCTAGAGCTTTGCCAATGTCAAGTATCTCTTCCTTCGACCATGAGAGCGTGTAACTCCTGGATACCGTAGGAGTGCTTTGGGTGTATCAAACGTCACAACGTAACTGGGTGACTATAAAGGTGCACTACAGGTATCTCCGAAAGTATCTATTGTTTTATGCGGATCGAGACTGGGATTTGTCACTTCGTGTAAACGGAGAGGTATCTCTGGGCCCACTCGGTAGGACATCATCATATGCGCAATGTGACCAAGGAGTTGATCACGGGATGATGTGTTACGGAACGAGTAAAGTGACTTGCTGGTAACGAGATTGAACAAGGTATTGGATACCGACGATCGAATCTCGGGCAAGTAACATACCGATAGACAAAGGGAATTGAATACGGGATTGATTAAGTCCTTGACATCGTGGTTCATCCGATGAGATCATCGTGGAACATGTGGGAGCCATCATGGGTATCCAGATCCCGCTGTTGGTTATTGACCGGAGAACGTCTCGGTCATGTCTACATGTCTCCCGAACCCGTAGGGTCTACACACTTAAGGTTCGATGACGCTAGGGTTATAAAGGAAGTTTGTATGTGGTTACCGAATGTTGTTCGGAGTCCCGGATGAGATCCCGGACGTCATGAGGAGTTCCGGAATGGTCCGGAGGTATAGATTTATATATGGGAAGTCCTATTTTGGCCACCGGAAAATGTTCGGGATTTTTCGGTATTGTACCGGGAAGGTTCTAGAAGGTTCCGGAGTGGGGCCCACCTGCATGGGGGGACCCACATGGACGTGGGTAGTGGGGGCAAGGCCCCACACCCCTGGTCAAGGCGCACCAAGATCCCCCCTTAGAAGGAATAAGATCATATCCCGAAGGGATAAGATCAAGATCCCTAAAAAGGGGGGATAACAATCGGTGGGGAAGGAAATAATGAGATTTCTTTCCTCCCACCTTGGCCAACGCCCCAATGGACTTGGAGGGCAAGAAACCAGCCCCTCCACCCCTATATATAGTGGGGAGGCACATGGGAGCTATACACGAAGTTCTGGCACAGCCCTACCTCTCTTCCTACTCCTCCTCCGGTGCTTGGCGAAGCCCTGCTGGATTGCCACGCTCCTCCACCACCACCACGCCGTTGTGCTGCTGTTGGATGGAGTCTTCCTCAACCTCTCCCTCTCTCCTTGCTGGATCAAGGCGTGGGAGACGTCACCGGGCTGTACGTGTGTTGAACGCGGAGGTGCCGTCCGTTCGGCACTAGGATCATCGGTGATTTGAATCATGACGAGTACGACTCCATCAACCCCGTTCACTTGAACGCTTCCGCTTAGCTATCTACAAGGGTATGTAGATGCACTCTCTTTCTACTCGTTGCTGGTCTCTCCATAGATAGATCTTGGTGACACGTAGGAAAATTTTGAATTTCTGCTACGTTCCCCAACAGTGGCATCATGAGCTAGGTCTATTGCGTAGATTCTTTGCACGAGTAGAACACAAAGTAGTTGTGGGCGTTGATTTTGTTCAATATGCTTACCGTTACTAGTCCAATCTTGTTTCGACGGTATTGTGGGAGGAAGCGGCCCGGACCGACCTTACACGTACTCTTACGTGAGATAGGTTCCACCGATTGACATGCACTTGGTGCATAAGGTGGCTAGCGGGTGCCAGTCTCTCCCACTTTAGTCGGAACGGATTCGATGAAAAGGGTCCTTATGAAGGGTAAATAGCAATTGGCATATCACGTTGTGGTTTTGCGTAGGTAAGAAACGTTCTTGCTAGAAACCCATAGCAGCCACGTAAAACATGCAACAACAATTAGAGGACGTCTAACTTGTTTTTGCAGGGTATGCTATGTGATGTGATATGGCCAAGAAGAATGTGATGAATGATATGTGATGTATGAGATTGATCATGTTCTTGTAATAGGATTCACGACTTGCATGTCGATGAGTATGACAACCGGCAGGAGCCATAGGAGTTGTCTTTATTTATTGTATGACCTGCGTGTCATTGAAGAACGCCATGTAAACTACTTTACTTTATTGCTAAACGCGTTAGTCATAGAAGTAGAAGTAGTCGTTGGCGTGACAACTTCATGACGACACGATGATGGAGATCATGATGATGGAGATCATGGTGTCATGCCGGTGACAAGATGATCATGGAGGCCCGAAGATGAAGATCAAAGGAGCTATATGATATTGGCCATATCATGTCACTACTCTATTTGATTGCATGTGATGTTTATCATGTTTATGCATCTTGTTTACTTAGGACAACGGTAGTAAATAAGATGATCCCTTACAAAATTTCAAGAAGTGTTCTCCCCTAACTGTGCACCGTTGCTACAGTTCGTCGCTTCTAAGCACCACGTGATGATCGGGTGTGATGGATTCTTACGTTCACATACAACGGGTGTAAGACAGTTTTACACAGCGAAAACACTTAGGGTTAACTTGACGAGCCTAGCATGTGCAGACATGGCCTCGGAACACGGAGACCGAAAGGTCGAGCATGAGTCGTATAGTAGATACGATCAACATGAAGATGTTCACCGATGATGACTAGTCCGTCTCACGTGATGATCGGACACGGCCTAGTTGACTCGGATCATGTGATCACTTAGATGACCAGAGGGATGTCTATCTAAGTGAGAGTTCATAAGATGAACTTAATTATCTTGAACATAGTCAAAAGACCTTTTTGCAAATTATGTCGTAGCTCGCGCTTTAGTTCTACTGTTTTAGAAATGTTCCTAGAGAAAATATAGTTGAAAGTTGATAGTAGCGATTATGCGAACAGTAGAAAGCTTATGTCCTTAATGCACTGCTCTGTGTGCTGAACCCCAAACGTCGTTTGTGGATTTTTCGAACATCGAACATACACGTTTTGATAACTACGTGATAGTTCAGTTAAATGGTTTAAGTAGAGGCACCAAAGACGTTTTCGAAACATCGCGGAACATATGAGATGTTTCGAGGGCTGAAATTGGGATTTCAGGCTCGTGCTCACATCAAGAGGTATAAGACCTCCGACGATTCTCTTAGCCTGCAAACTAAGGGAGAAAATCTCAATCGTTGAGCTTGTGCTCAGATTGTCTGAGTGCAACAATCACTTGAATTGAGTGGGAGTTGATCTTCCAAATGAGATAGTGATGTTTCTCCAAAGTCATTGCTACCGAGCTGCTAGAGCTTCGTGATGAACTATAACATATCAGGGATAAATAAGATGATCCTTGAGGTATTCACGATGTTTGACACCGCGAAAGTAGAAATCAAGAAGAAGCATCAATTGTTGATGGTTGGTGAAACCACTAGTTTCAAGAAGGGCAAGGGCAAGAAGGGATACTTCATGAAACGGCAAATCAGCTGCTGCTCCAGTGAAGAAACCCAAGGTTGAACCCAAACCCGAGACTAAGTGCTTCTGTAATAAGGGGAACAGTCACTAGAGCAGAATTACCCTAGATACTTGGTAGATGAGAAGGCTGGCAAGGTCGATAGAAGTATATTGGATATACATTATGTTAATGTGTACTTTACTAGTACTCCTAGTAGCACCAGGGTATAAGATACCGGTTCGGTTGCTAAGTGTTAGTAACTCGAAATAAAAGCTACGGCATAAACAGAGACTAGCTAAAGGTGAGCTGACGATATGTGTTGGAAGTGTTTCCAATGTTGATATGATCAAGCATCGCTCGCTCCCTCTACCATCGAGATTTGGTGTTTGCGTTGAGCATAGACATGATTGGATTATGTCTATCGCAATACGGTTATTCATTTAAAGAGAATAATGGTTACTCTATTTATTTGAATAATACCTTCAATGGTCTTGCACCTAAAATGAATGGTTCATTGAAATCTCGATCGTAGTGATACACATGTTCATGCCAAAAGATAGTAATGATAGTACCACCTATTTGTGGCACTGCCACGTAAGTCATATCGGTATAAAATGCATGAAGAAGCTCCATGTTGATGGATCTTTGGACTCACTCATTTTTGAAAAGTTTGAGACATGCGAACCATGTCTATTGGTATATATGCATGAAGAAACTCCATGCAAATGGACCGTTTGAACTCACTTGATTTTGAATCACTTGAGATATGCAAACCATACCACATGGGCAAGATGACTGAAAAGCCTCGGTTTCAGTAAGATGGAACAAGATAGCAACTTGTTGGAAGTAACACATTTTGATGTGTGTAGTCCAATGAGTGCTGAGGCATGCAGTGAATATCATTATGTTCTTACTTTACAGATGATTCGAGTAGATGTTGAATATATTTACTTGATGAAACACAAGTCTGAATTATTGAATGGTTCAAGTAATTTCAGAGTAAAGTTGAAGATCATCGTGACAAGAGGATAAAATGTCTATGATAAGATCATAGAGATGAGTATCTGAGTTACGAGTTTTGGCACACAATTAAGACATTGTGGAAATTGTTTCACAATTAATACCGCCTGGAACACCATAGTGTGATGGTGTGTCCGAACATCATAACTGCACCCTATTTGATATGATGCATACCATGATGTCTCTTATCGAATTACCACTATCGTCCATGGGTTAGGCATTAGAGACAACCACATTCACTTTAAATAGGGCACCACGTAATTCCGTTGAGATGACACCGTATGAATTATGGTTTAGAGAAACCTAAGTTGTCGTTTCTTAAAAGTTTGGGGCTACGACGCTTATGTGAAAAAGTTTCAGGCTGATAAGCTAGAACCCAAAGCAGATAAATGCATCTTCATAGGACACCCAAAACAGTTGGGTATACCTCCTGTCTCAGATCCAAAAGCAATAAAGGAGTGTTTCTTGAATCAGGTCCTTTCTCGAGGAAAGGTTTCTCTCGAAAGAATTGAGTGGGAGGATGGTGGAGACTTGATGAGGTTATTGAACCATCACTTCAACCAGTGTGTAGCAGGGCACAGGAAGTTGTTCCTGTGGCACCTACACCAATTGAAGTGGAAGCTTATGATATTGATCATGAAACTTCGGATCAAGTCACTCCCAAACCTCGTAGGATGACAAGGATGCGTACTACTTCAGAGTGGTACGGTAATCCTGTCTTGGAAGTCATGTTGCTAGACAACAATGAACCTACGAGCTATGGAGAAGCGATGGTGGGCCCGGATTCCGATAAATGGCTTGAGGCCATAAAATCCGAGAGAGGATCTATGTATGAAAACAAAGTGTAAACTTTGGCAGAACGGCTCGATGGTCGCAAGGCTAATGAGTACAGATGGATTTCAAAAGGAAGACGGACAATGATGGTAAATGTCACCATTAAGAAAGCTCGACTTGTTGTTAAGATGTTTTCCGACAAGTTCAAGGAGTTGATTACGGTGAGGTTTTCTCACTCGTAGCGATGCTAAGAGTCTGTTGGAATTGGATTAGCAGTTACTGCATGATTGATGAAATCTTGCAGATAGGATGTCAAAACATTGTTTCCTCGACGTTATACTTGAGGAAAGGTTGTATCTGATACAACCGGAAGGTTTTGTCAATCCCAAAAGATGCTAATAAGTATGCAAAGCTCCAGCAATCCTTCTAAGGACTGGAATGAGCATCTCGGAGTTGGAATGTGTGCTTTGATGATGATCAAAGATTTTGGGTTTGTACAAAGTTTACGAGAAACTTGTATTTCCAAAGAAGTGAGTGGGAGCACTATAGAATTTCTGATGAGTATATGTTGTTGACATATTGTTAATCAGAAATGACGTAGAATTTCTGGAAAGCATATAGGGTTATTTTGAAAGTGTTTTTCAATGGAAAGCCTGGATTAAGCTACTTGAACATTGAGCATCAAGATCTATAAGGATAGATCAAAATGCTTAATAATACTTTCAAATGAGCACATACCTTGACATGATCTTGAAGGTGTTCAAGATGGACCAGTCAAAGAAGGAGTTCTTGCCTGAGTTGTAAGGTACGAAGTTAAGACTTAAAGCTCGACCTCGGCAGAATAGAGAGAAAGGACGAAGGTCGTCCCCTATGCTTAAGACATAGGCTCTACAGTATGCCATGCTGAGTACCGCACCTGAAGTGTGCCTTGCCATGAGTCAGTCAAGGGGTACAAGAGTGATCCATGAATGGATCACAGGACAGCGGTCAAAGTTATCCTTAGTAACTAGTGGACTAAGGAATTTTCTCGATTATGGAGGTGGTAAAAGAGTTCGTCGTAAAGGGTTACGTCGATGCAAGCTTAACACCTATCCGGATAGCTCTGAGTAGAGATACCGGATACGTATGATGGAGCAACAATTTAGAATAGCTCCAAGTGGAACAGTTATTTGGAATAGCTCCAAATAGAGCGTGGTAGCTACATCTAGGAGATGACATAGAGATTTGTAAAGCACACACGGATCTGAAAGGTTCGGACCCGTTGACTAAAACCTCTCTCACAAGCAACATGATCAAACCTAAAACTCTTGGGTATTAGTCACATGGCGATGTGACCTGTGAGTGTTAATCACATGGCGATGTGAACTAGATTATTGACTCTAGTGCAAGTGGGAGACTGTTGGAAATATGCCCTAGAGGCAATAATAAAAGTGTTATTATTATATTTCCTTGTTCATGATAATTGTCTTTTATTCATGCTATAACTGTATTATCCGGAAATCGTAATACACGTGTGAATACATAGACCACAATATGTCCCTAGTGAGCCTCTAGTTGACTAGCTCGTTGTGATCAACAGATAGTCATGGTTTCCTGGCTATGGACATTGGATGTCGTTGATAACGGGATCACATCATTAGGAGAATGATGTGATGGACAAGACCCAATCCTAAGACTAGCACAAAAGATCGTGTAGTTCATTTGCTAGAGCTTTGCCAATGTCAAGTATCTCTTCCTTCGACCATGAGAGCGTGTAACTCCTGGATACCGTAGGAGTGCTTTGGGTGTATCAAACGTCACAACGTAACTGGGTGACTATAAAGGTGCACTATAGGTATCTCCGAAAGTATCTATTGTTTTATGCGGATCGAGACTGGGATTTGTCACTCCGTGTAAATGGAGAGGTATCTCTGGGCCCACTCGGTAGGACATCATCATATGCGCAATGTGACCAAGGAGTTGATCACGGGATGGTGTGTTACGGAACGAGTAAAGTGACTTGCCGGTAACGAGATTGAACAAGGTATTGGATACCGACGATCGAATCTCGGGCAAGTAACATACCGATAGACAAAGGGAATTGAATACGGGATTGATTAAGTCCCTGACATCGTGGTTCATCCGATGAGATCATCGTGGAACATGTGGGAGCCATCATGGGTATCCAGATCCCGCTGTTGGTTATTGACCGGAGAACGTCTCGGTCATATCTACATGTCTCCCGAACCCGTAGGGTCTACACACTTAAGGTTCGATGACACTAGGGTTATAAAGGAAGTTTGTATGTGGTTACCGAATGTTGTTCGGAGTCCCGGATGAGATCCCGGACGTCACGAGGAGTTCCAGAATGGTCCGGAGGTATAGATTTATATATGGGAAGTCCTATTTTGGCCACCGGAAAATGTTCGGGATTTTTCGGTATTGTACCGGGAAGGTTCTAGAAGGTTCCGGAGTGGGGCCCACCTGCATGGGGGGACCCACATGGACGTGGGTAGTGGGGGCAAGGCCCCACACCCCTGGTCAAGGCGCACCAAGATCCCCCCTTAGAAGGAATAAGATCATATCCCGAAGGGATAAGATCAAGATCCCTAAAAAGGGGGGATAACAATCGGTGGGGAAGGAAATAATGAGATTTCTTTCCTCCCACCTTGGCCAACGCCCCAATGGACTTGGAGGGCAAGAAACCAGCCCCTCCACCCCTATATATAGTGGGGAGGCGCATGGGAGCTATACACGAAGTTCTGGCACAACCCTACCTCTCTTCCTACTCCTCCTCGGTGCTTGGCGAAGCCCTGCTGGATTGCCACGCTCCTCCACCACCACCACGCCGTTGTGCTGCTGTTGGATGGAGTCTTCCTCAACCTCTCCCTCTCTCCTTGCTGGATCAAGGCGTGGGAGACGTCACCGGGCTGTACATGTGTTGAACGCGGAGGTGCCGTCCGTTCGGCACTAGGATCATCGGTGATTTGAATCACGACGAGTACGACTCCATCAACCCCGTTCACTTGAACGCTTCCGCTTAGCGATCTACAAGGGTATGTAGATGCACTCTCTTTCTACTCGTTGCTGGTCTCTCCACAGATAGATCTTGGTGACACGTAGGAAAATTTTGAATTTCTGCTACGTTCCCCAACACGCTGCATCGGCCGGTGCTCTAAAGCTTACAAAGTCTACGAAGGGGAACTCTACAAGAAAAGCGCTACCGGAGTACTCCAAAGATGCATCTCCGAAGAGGAAGGGCGGAAGCTCTTGGCTGAAATCCATGCCAGAGTGGGCGGGCACCACGCTGCGGCTTGAGCATTAGTCTGCAAGGCCTTGAGTACAGGTTTCTACTGGCCGACGGCCCAAGCAGATGCACAGGACCTTGTCCAACATTGCGTTGGTTGCTAGCTCTTTTCCAATCAGAGTCATATGCCCCCTACCGCTCTCCACACAATCCCCATAACTTGGCCCTTTGCGGTCTGGGGGCTGGATATGGTCGGACCTCTTAAAGGGGGAAGCCGTAAGAAAAAATACTTATTGGTCATGGTGGACAAATTCAACAAATGGATAGAAGCCAAACCAGTCAAAACGGCCGAATCCGGACCAGTAATAGACTTCATATCCGGGGTTGTACACTGATATGGTGTCCCCGACAGCATCATCACTGATAATGGCTCAAATTTCATAGCCGAGGAAGTGAAAACTTGGTGCGCAAAAATGGGCATTAAGCTTGATTATGCTTTTGTCTACCATCCCCAAACAAACAGCCAGGTAGAGCGGGCAAATGGTCTCATCATGAGCGGCATCAAACCCAGACTAGTACGAACCTTGACAGAGTCGGATACGCACTGGTTCGAGGAACTCGACTCCGTACTCTGGGGGCTGCGGACCACGCCAAATCGCACCATCGGATATACACCATTTTTATGGTGTACGGCACGGAAGCAGTATTACCCTGCGACATAATACATGATTCTCCACGCGTACGCATGTACGAAGAGAAGGAAGCCGAGTTAGATTGGCAGGATAACTTGGATGCCCTGGAGGAGGAGCACGACGTTGCAAAAGCCCGCTCCGCATTCTATTAGTAGCAGGCTTGACGATATCAAAGCATAGAAGTGCGGGCCAAAACTTACAACATTGACGAGCTCATTCTACGCCTACCGGAAAGAAGAAGGACAAGCTCAAACCCAAGTGGGAGGTTCCCTTCGTCATTGATAAAGTCCTCACCGGAGGAGCGTACCGCTTACGTAATGCATCTGATAACAGACTCGAGCCGAACCCATGGAATGCGGCCAGACTCCGGAGATTCTACGCCTAACGCCGAACTCATTGTTCGTCTCCTAACCCCTCCATTTTAATTATGCTCCATCCTTTTTCCTTTCTCGACCTTTTTCCTCTTCACACAAAGTATTCAATACAGTGCGGAGTCCCGGATCACTCTAGCCGCACTAGGTGTGTAAGCAATACCTGGGGGCTTCCTATACGGAAGCTAAAAATAATTACTCACATGGCTTTCTGCCCATCACATATGTATTCTTTTTCCATATGTGCCTTTTCTTCACCAATATATGCATCGATATGACTTAAGATGTTGCCAAGCTGGGTTTCCTGGCTCTTGTGTTTATGCCCTACGTTCCCGTTAATTCGGCTAGGGCATAAGGGGAGCACCTCTGCGATTGTTACTGCTGGTTCAGTCGGATGTGTACCTCAGACTGGGTGAAGCCAAAAGCTAGCTTCCTTAAGAGAATATTCGGTCGATGAACAAAAGATGTGTTCGTTAATTATAACATAAATCCCCAAAAGTATTGTATCCTGCGCCATCGTTCGCAGTCCGGACATGTGCATCGTCGCATGCGTACCCAGGGAAAGGAACCCCTAACAGAACTATTCTCCCTGGAAGATGTTTCTTACTATCCATGTAATATAACATAACTAGTTGGGTACTTGTCTGTTCAGGAACTTATGACCCCTACGCCTGGTGTACATGCATACCCCGGTTTTGTATAACTGAGTGGGTATTCAGACACAACCCGGACTATAGGATCCGGGGGCTGAAGCGAAAAGGTCCGCCACGACAAATGATTTTAATCCGGCTAGGGACTACTTATGTCCATTGAATCATACAGTCACTTGTATTGACTATATTCCTCCTCTATACCGTCCAACAGGCTATCTAGCTTACAATCCTGTTGAGAATACTTAGCGGCTAACGCTACCTAGTCATATACCAGACTCACGGGAATTTCTTGCCCATCGGGCCCCGCCGGTCCTACTTTGGCCATATGGTTCAGGTCCAGCTTGGTGTAGCGCGTCTTCACCATAGCCCAGGCTTCTCTTGTGCCTTGCCAGCAAGCGGACACCTTCCACAGTCGGAAGTGCCGCCGTGCTCCTTGCAGCATATTCACAAGTTCCCCCATGCCATTCGGCAGCAAGCTTGATGGCCACAAAGCCTGAGCAACACCCTACATCACTTGCCGAGCTCGCTCGTGCAGTTGTGAAAGCTCTTGCAGTAAATCACTTGCAGGTGAGGGCATCTCCTCCTCAGGGCGACCCGTTAACATTCCTGCAAGCAAAATTCTTTCAATATACTTCCTCGCCAAACTATATTACAGTTCGTCTAGGCACTTACCGTAAATGCCGCGTCGAATCCTCTTGTTCTCCTTCAAGGAGTCCGCCAACTGAGCGCGGAGATCTTTTAACTCCACGTCCAGCTGGACTTTGGCATCTTGAAGATTGTTCTTCTCCTGCCTGACTCACGTCAAAATGCGCTCGCGAGCCTCCAGCTGCCTTTTGAGATGCGATGTGTCCTCTCTTACACCCCCCCAGATTCACCCCGGGATTCTCTGCAGAATTTTCTGTTAGACTTGTCATATCAGCCATTTACTAACTGGTACATCTTCGTACAATTGTGACAATTGTTACTAGATGAGGGATTTTGGGGTTCCTCTAACTTGGCAACTGCGGCCCTCAGTTCGGCCTTGCATTCCTCCAGCTCCCGAGACAATTGCTCATTCTTATCTACAAGGGCCTGTGCATAAATTGATCCTTAAAACAATTGTTCAACCGTTTCAAGTCTCAGGGGCTACTGCTACACATGCTTATCAAATTTTCTTACCCATATATCTTTGGTATACTGGTCCGTCACTGGGGCAAGCCCGCCTTGAGCAGCTCGGATGTATGTGTCTCCCGAATTGAAGGCATTAAATGCCTCTTCAGAAAAGATGTTGTTCCGAAGTACAGCCCGTCGGCGCTTGTGATTCATGGCGCTCTCTACTTCGGAATTCGTGGCTGAGGGCATATCCGCACTCTCTATTGGAGAACTATGCGGCATCGGCCCCGCTTCCGCCTCCGCTCTCGAAGCCGGTTCTGGAATCCGGCTGGTGGAGGCGCGATTGGCAGGATCCCTGGATATAGTCCGGCTGTTCCTCTTCCTGCCAGGACACAAAGGGCGCTGTCATACTTCAAAATACAATAATCACATCACATATTTTTGTCTTACCTCTGTACTGGCGAGTCGACCCTTACCGCCTTTCTCTTGAGCCTGCCCGATCCGAACTCCCTTGGCCGACAAGTCCCTAGGGGCTCGGCCCCGCGCTCCGATCGTCATCTCTACAAAAACACGACACTTCAAGGGTAAGGCATGACATCTGAAACGAGTCCTCTTTGGAGGATAGGGTTTTTTTCGACTTGGCTTACGTGTGACGTAGGAAGCGGTCTGGGATAGTCGGTAGTAATGGCCACTGAGGCACCATTGACGAGCTCCACGGTAATATCTGGATCTTCTTCGAGACCCGGATCTAGGGCCCTTATGGGGTCCTCTGGCTATGGGGAGGGGCTGGAGATTCCTTCTACGGCCCTCCTCAGTTCTTGCTCGGAAATATCAAGGAAGATGATCCTAGCGAAGAACGCCCCAATAAGTGACGTAGGGAAAGGAATGACAACTTACCCAGTTCGGAGGGTTGTACATGGAGAATCCATCTCGCGGTTTGACGTGAAGGAATTCCTCCTCTTCGCCTTTGTATAAACGGACAATATCCTTGCCAGAGCAGTGGCGGAGTCCGGACCCTTACGGCCACAGCGGGTGGCATCATCTTCCCCGTTGAAGTGCCACATGGGCTTCCCCTGATATTGAAGTGGTTGCACTCCCCGTATTATGCATATTGTCATAACCCCGACTATCGTCAGTCCGGAGTTGGCCAGTAACTTTATCTTGCTCATCAGGTAATGTATTTCCCTGGTATCCTCCTCTTGGGGGCCTCGAGGGCGCCAGCTTAGACGTGCCCTCAGCGGGGCGTTACTGAATTGGGGGAGACCTGTCCGGACTGGATCCGGAAGGGGAACGTCGTCAATATAGAACCACTCTGAAGGCCAGTTCTCTGGTACCTTCTTGGGAGTGCCGGATAGGTATCCGGTCTCGGCAATGCGCCATACTTCGGCCCCACCACTATAAAAAAAGACACATCCGTGACATTTTGGGCCGAACGAATTTTTTTTCTGTCATACATATGACACTTCTATGACGATAATTGTGACAAAACCCGGTATCATCATAGATGTGGTGGGCTCCTACTTCTATGACAAAAAATCATGACAGAAAATGGTCTTTTCATCCTGGGTGGGCCGGAGACGCAGCTGCATGACATTCTTTGGGCCGTCCATGACGGAAAAAACCGTGGTAGAAGCGAGGGCGAGGAAAATTTCGGGGAGTTGACGGTTACGGTGGGAGGTCGGGGGCTGAGCGATGTGCGTTTCTCTCGTACGTATGCGCGTGTGTGCGAGGCGTTGGCTCTAACTGAACCCGAGCGAGGCGTTGGGCTCTAACTGAACCCGAGCGATCGATCGATGGCTGTTAACTGAACCCGATGGAGCGATTCCTTCGCTACTG
>NC_057810.1:42437285-42437895 GCF_018294505.1 Triticum aestivum
GTTGCCTCTGGATGAACAGGGCCCCGTGGTGTGGAGGGCTGGATGAACAGTAGACGGTGGAGGGGTGGCCGTGGAGGGGTGGTTGAACAGGACCCCGTGGTGTGGAGGGCTGGATGAACAGTAGACGGTCGAGGGGTGCCCGTGGAGGGGTGGTTGAACAGTCACTACTACAAAAAGGGCTATAGATGGAATGGCCACTAATGGCGCAACTGTCATGTGGTGCGCCGTTACTATATTCTAATGGCGCACCATGTCTTGGTGCGCCATTAGTAATATATTACTAACGGTGCACCTGGTGCCTGGTGCGCCATTAGTAGTTTTGAAAAAAAAACAATTTTTTTTGTTACTAATGGCGCACCGTTGTATAGTGCGCTATTACTAGTTGACATAGTAATGGCGCACCACATCCGCCGTGCGCCATTAGTAGTTTTGAAAAAAAGTAAAAAAATAAATAAAAAAATATTTGTTACTAATGGCGCACCATGTCTCGGTGCGCCATTACTAGTTTTAACTAGTAATGGCGCACTGTCCGCTGGTGAGCCAGTACTAAGTTTTTTCCAAAAAAATTTCAAAAAAATATCAATTTTTTTTTCAAAACTAGGAATGGCGC
>NC_057810.1:42438201-42444356 GCF_018294505.1 Triticum aestivum
ATGATGGAAATGTCAAAAAAATAAAAGAAAATAAGTTTCCCATGTGATATGTGGTCTAGTTGTTGGGAAAATCTACAAATATGAATTTCGACTTTATTTGCAAAATCTCTCTAGAAATTTGTAAAATGGACATAACTTTTGCATACGAACTCGGATGAAAAAGTTTTTTATATGAAAAATCATCTACTCGAAAAGTTACATTCAAATTTAATCGGGGGAACCCCGTTAAACATTTTCAAAATCCCCAAAAACCTAACAGAAAAAAGTTACGGGGCTTTCAAGATCTAGAGGCAAAAAAATCAAACTTACTAGTGGCGCACTGTGGATGTGGTGCGCCACTAGTAACAGAAAAAAAATTGGTTTTGAATTTCTTTTTTGAATTTTTTCAAAAAATGATACGTAATATGACCGGGAAGTTTGAATTTTTTTCAAAATTTCATCATAGTCATGAATATGAACAAAGTCCTAGACATCAACAAGGTATAATAGGATTGATATGCTAGATATATCAACAAGTGCCTGTAAAGTGAGCTGTTGCTGGGGTTGGATAGAACTCTGAAGTTAAGCGTGCTTCGGCTGGAGTAGTGTGAGGATGGGTGACCTTTTGGGAAGTTTGACCATGGAGTTCGATTTGACCTGAGATTAAGCCATAGTGAACTAAGATTAAGAAAAAAACGAAAAAAAAATTAAAAAAAAAATTTGAAAATAAAAAATTAAAAAAATTCTGATTTTTTTGAAAAAATATTGTTACTAATGGCGCACTTCTATGTGGTGCGCCATTAGTATCCGCCATTAGTATACAAGCCACAGGTGCGCCATTAGAAAAATCTAATGGCGTGGTGCTAGTGGCGCACCTGTAGTGCGCCATTAGTAGCAAAAACAGGTGCGCCACTAGCAGCCCTTTTTCTAGCAGTGAGTAGCCGGTGGAGTAGCGCGAGGTGGAGGCTGGATGAACAGGAGCCCGTGGAGGCTGGAGGAGGTCGACGGTGGAGATGAACAGTATCCCGTGGAGTCCCGTTTTGCGGTACGCCACACCCCTCCCGATGAACAGGACCCCCATTTCGACCGTAGCGCTCCAACACAGGTCCGTTTCATCTGTTTTGCGGTACGCCACACCCCTCCCTATCAACAGGACCCCCGTTTCGATCGTAGGAGGTCCGTTTCCTCCGTTTTGCGGTACGCCGCACCCCTCCCGATCAACAGGACCCCGTTTCGAACGTGGCAGGTCGAACACAAGGCCGTTTCCTCCGTTGTGCGGTATGCCAGGCCTTGTTTCCATCGCCTGTTCCATCCAAGCCCTCCCGATGAACACGACCACGCATTCCGTTCCGACCCAGCCGGTTGGCTCCCACGCGTTCCATTGCCTCCCGATGAACACGATGCATTCCATTGCCTCCCCATGAACACGACGCATTCCGTTGCCTCCCCATGAACACGACGACGACGCTATTTATCCGTTCCAACCCAGCCATGTACGTATGCGCGAGTAGGCGTCCGAGACCCTGCCTGTTTGTATGTACGTGGCCGTATTTTCTTTCTTGCACCCTCGCCGCTGTACGTACGTGTACATGCTACGTGCGCGCCTCTACTACGACACATGGGCGCCTCTACTACGACACATGGGCGCCTCTACATCCACTACTAGGGAAAAGCCTATACACAGAATCTTAGCAGCGGTGCGGGTCAAAAAGGAGCGCTGCTGCTAATTAGTAGCAGCGAGTGTGCGGGAAACTCGCTGCTGATAAGTTTAAAGCAGTAGCGCGCTCTGTGTAAACCGCGCTGCTACAAATATCCACCGACGGTGTTCACCGACCTCCATTTAGCAGCGCGCTTTTACTGGGATAGCTGCTGCTACACTTCAAATTGGCAAATTTTTTGTCACTGTTAGCAGTAGCGCCGTTACCCAAAGCGCGCTGCTGCTAATTCTTTAGCAGCATCGCGTTTCTTCTCCCGCGCTACTGCTAACCCGCACCAACCCACCACCTTTCCCCACCCGTGCCTCCCCTCCCCCTCCTCTCTTCCCTTCCCCTACCTCCCCCACATGCTCCCACTCTCACTCTTCTTCTTCCTCAATACTTCTCCCCCATTACTCTTTCTCTTCTACCCACCTTTCTCTCTCTTCATTACTCCTACCTAACTACACCACCTCCATTAATGCATCTCCTTTCTCTTTTTCCTTTCCCCTCCACTAGTTGAAGTTGTCTCCTCCCAAATTAGCTAGCTCGGTAGATGTAGCATTTAGTTAAGTGACCTATTTGCCCCCTAACTAGATCTATCTTTGTCAACCAGAGCTTTGTGCACTTTTGTTCTCCCTACAACATCATCTCCACCGTGTGCTCGATCTCGATCGAGGTGATGAAAATGTCATGCTTTTGCAAAATGAAAATATGTTTCTGTGTGTGTGATATTATTGTGGAAATTGTGTGTGTGGCACGCCAAATTGTGCTTTTGAGTTGCCTATGTTTTGCCGAAATGTCGATTTATTTCCGTTTCAGCGAATTCCGGGCAAACTCTAGATCCATATATGTCCTATTTTTAGGGAAGGTCGTGCCAAATTTTTGTATGACTTTGATGCATGCAACTGGTGGTAGACTCGAACACTCCATTGTATGATCGTTGCAATCCTGAGGTGACCCGCTTGAGTTTCACGCTCCAACTCCTGAAGACAAAGGCTAAAAACAAATGGACCGACACTAGCCTCGATGAGCATCTCAAGTACCTAAAGGATGTTCTTCCCGCGGGTAATCTATGTCCTACTAGTGTTGATGAGGCCAAGAAGATCGTGTGCCCTCTTGATCTGCCACACGTTAGATACCATGCATGCATCAACGATTGCATAATATATCGGAAGGAGCACGCGGAAAAAACAAGCTGTCCGGTGTGCAATGCTTCTCGATACAAGAAGGCCGAGAAGAAATGTCCCCAGAAAGTTGTATGGTACTTACCGATCACTCCCCGTCTCTAGAGGTATTATGTAGATCCCAAGGAAGCAAAGCTAATGCGCTGGCACGCGGAGAGCGAGAAGCCCGACGATGGAGATGATCCGAAGCTGAGACACGTGAAAGATGGAAGCCAGTGGAGAGTGTTGAACAACTTCTATCGGTATTTTGAATGTGCTGCAAGGAACATCGTGCTCGGCGCGTGTACCGATGGCATGAATCCGTTTTGGCAACCAGAACACCAACCATAGCACATGGCCCGTGGTTGTATGGATGTACAACCTCCCCCCTGGTTGTGCATGAAATCGAAGTACATTCACATGAGCATGCTTATTCAAGGGCCGAAACAACCAGGAAATAATATTAATTTGTATCTGGGGCTACTTCAAGAGGAGTTAGACACGTTTTGGAAAACACCAGCCAAGACATGGGACACCAGCAAATGTGAGTATTTCAACATGAGAGACGCGCTGATCACGACAGTGCAGGACTATCTCGATTACGGATATGTGGCAGGCTAGGTGTGGCATGGATATTGCGGATGCACACGGTGCATGGATGATACGACGTCTCAGCAGCTAACGTCAAGGAAAGATGGCGGGTCTGGGAAAATCGTGTACATGTGGCATCGAAGATGGCTTGAACAGGACGACCCGTGGAGAAACCGTGGAGATCTATTCAATGGTCACGCTGAGCATCGAGGACCTCCACGTAAGCGGAGCGGTGCCGAAATCGATGAGCTGTTGAAAAATTGGAAGGAGTGCCCCGCGCCGGGAAAGACGATGAGAAAGGCGCCGGAGCCGCTGCTGAAGGTATGGAAGACGAGGTCTGTGTTCTGGGACTTGGAGTACTGGCACAAACTCGATACACCTCATTGCCTTGATCAAATGCATATCTGTAAGAATGTCCTTGAGAGCTTGCTCGCAACACTAATGAACATGTCGGATAAGACCAAGGATGGGACAAAGGCAAGAAAAGACTTGCAAGATTTGAAAATTAGGGAAGATCTGCACATGCCGCCCCATAAAATGTCAGACAAGACAGAGATGGAGACAGAGGCACGGGAGAAGAAGGGCAAGAAAATAAAGAAAGAGGATTATTTCCCCCCTTCTTGCTTCACCTTAAGTCAGGATGAGATCAATGCCTTCTTTAAGTGCCTTACCGGAGTCAAAGTTAGTTCTGGTTACTGTGGCAAGATAAGCAGATATCTAGACACGGACAAGAAAAGGTTCAGCGGGATGAAGTCTCATGACTGTCATGTGATGATGACGCAGATACTACCTGTTGCCCTTAGAGGGATAATGGACAAGCACGTCCGTGACACGCTTATTGGTCTCTGCAACTTTTTCGACGTCATCTCTCAAAAGTCGATCAGTGTGAAGCAGCTCCAAAGGCTACAGGAAGAGATCGTTGTGATACTGAATGAGCTTGAGATGTACTTCCCGCCCGCGGTCTTTGACGTGATGGTGCATCTGTGTGTCCATATTGTGGATGACATAATAGACCTGGGGCCGTCATTCCTGCACAATATGATGCCATTTGAGAGGATGAATGGGATCATCAAAGGATTCATTCGTAACATGTCCCGTCCGGATGGAAGCATCGTCCAGGGCTATTTGGCACAAGAGTGCATCTCTTTCTGTGAGAATTTTCTATATGGCGCAGACCAGCCGCCTGGTGTTATTGTTGGTTTGCCCGTTAACAAGCACGATGGGAGGCTCGAAGGAGATGGTCACTACAACGGTCGCAGGGAACTGCACGTGGCATACTCAGATCGACGCAGTGACTTTGACAGAGCAAACTTGGTAGTGCTACAACACCTAGACGAGGTAGATCCTTTCGTGGCATTGCACAAAGAAATTATCGCAAAGAAGTATCGTGACCGGGGGGTATGCAGGACGGACGCCAAAGTTACTAGAGAGCACAACTCCACTTTCCTGCATTGGTTCAAAGAGCATATTATTGCTAATCCTCCAGAGGAGGGCTCTAAGGACGGATTGCTCATATACGCCTTAGCACATGGCCCCTCGCCCAACCTCGTAACCTATCAGGCATATGATATCAACGGATACACGTTCTACACGGAGGCCAAAGATATGGACAGTGATGATCAGAACTCAGGGGTGACGATGGAATGCATGACCGGTAGCGACAACGGCGCAACTGAACAATTTTATGGAAGGGTCGAGGATATCTGGGAGCTTGACTACTCTGGACTGCACAACACGACGATGTTCCGTGTCAGATGGGCTAAGAATGTTGAAAGAGAAAGCCGGATTTTCACTACCATGACTATACCTGCCGCCAAGAGCGCTACCATGAACGCTATCGCAAAAAACGAGCCATGGGTACACGCTAAGCACGTGACACAATGCTTCTTCATAACTGACCCGCGCAATCCCAGCCGTGTTGTCCTGAGGAGAGGCAAAAGGAACATCATTGGAATGGATGGAGTCGCCAATGAGGAAGACTATGATCAGTACGACAACCCAATGAGGGAAGATGACGATGATGATGAAGTATACGTCAAAAGAAGAATCAATACTACATTACCTAAGAAAAATCGTACTCCATGGAAAAGGCAAAGTCACAATGAGGGGCTTAATTATTCTTTGACGAACAAGAAGGGAAAGAAGCTGACTCAACAACGAAAATGTCAGCAGTGAGGAAACTTATGTTATCGGTCAAATGATGAAATATATATATATATATATATATATATATATATATGTATATATATGTTCCTGTTTTATATACACACTTAGCCATTATTATGCATGGGTCCAATGATGTGTAATATATATGTTCCTACTTTTCGTAGATATGATGCAATATATATTGCCCTCCCTTCGTTCACTGCCCTCGGGTATTAAAAGTGGGATAAAATAAAGGAAAAGGAAAACTGGCAGTAGCGAAGGTAGTAGCAGCGCGTTTTTCATAAACCGCTACAGATAATGAAGTTAGTAGAAGCGAATTTCGTGTAAAGCGCTACAACTACTGAAGGTAGTAGCAACGCGTTTTATCCAAATGCGCTACTGCTACGTCCACTTAACCCAAAATTCTCACCCGCCCTGCTTCATCCCGCCTTTTCCCCCAAATCCCCACTCTCCCCCGTCGCACCGCCGCGCCCGACCCAGCCCCGGTGCTCGCCCCCAACTCCGGCGCCGGCGCTAGCCCCCGACCCCGGCGCTCGCCCCCGACCCGGCCCTCGCCCTC
>NC_057810.1:42444815-42472315 GCF_018294505.1 Triticum aestivum
GCTCGCCCCCGACCCGTCGGCCCTCGCCTCCCTCCTCTCCCCTCCCGGCCGACGTCGGGCCTACCTCCTCGCCCCTGCACCCTCTGTAAACCCCCCCTCTCTCTCTGCTAGGGTTCTTCGGTTAATTTACTTAGGTTTTAGTTAGGGCAGTATGTTAATTAGGTTATCTAATTAGTTATGAATTTAGCTAGGTTTCAAAATTTGAACTGGACATGTGATATGTGCATATGTCATGTTTTGGACATGTCATGTTTGGAAAATGATCGAAGTGGCCTATGTTACGCCGGAATGTTGATTCATTTCCGTTACGGTGAATTTCAGGCGCTCGATGTGTCCATTTTTTAGCAAAGGTCATGCCGAAATTTCCCGTGAATAAAGGCATGATTTTGTGCTACATAGTTGGCATATCGAGTGGTGGCACATAGATTTCTTTTTATGTCATTTATAATTTATTCATACTTTTAGAAATAAATGAGGACACTTAATCATAGGAAACATGTCAAACAACGAAGAAACTGGGCCTTCTGACCGAGATGCAGACGAGTTGGATTATGAGGGTGAACAAGAGTACCTCGACTATTTGACTGCTAAGCAAGGTTTGCAGGTCGGCCTCGATGATGGTACTGACGCCGACATCGACACCGACATCACCGGCACCGATGGCAGCACCGAGACCGGTGGGGAAGGTACCGGCGGGGAAGGTAACGGCCCCGATGCCGCTACCGAAAAGAGGAAGCATAAGAAGCAGAGGATACAAAAACCTAACAAACTAGGGATTGGACGACTTGTGATCACAAAGATGGCACTTGTCAAGTTTGAGCCATTAGAGCCGGAAGAACCTCGCAAGTGCTATGGGAACCAAGTAGGATGCATCCTACGGGAATGCGCGAGCATCAACGATGATGACTTAAGGAGTAAAGAACATTTCACGCAGTTGCTCCTAACAAAGTTGCACAAGAGATTCAAGTTCCCCGACCGAGATGATAACATAGAACAACCGTGGGATAATCCGAAGATGAAAAAGATTAACAATCACGCCATGGGCATGTTCAGCAATGATTTGGCCTCCTGGAAAATGAGGGTGAAACGAGCTATTGAGGCTGATGAACGCCTGTCCAAGATTCTGGAGGAAAATCCGACACTTACGGAAGAGGAGTTCGAAAAGTTCAAGGAAACTTGCGCTACGGAGGCAGCCAAGGCTAAGGCTGCGAAATTTAAGAGCCTTTAGCAAAGGAACACGGGGAAGCATCGCCTCGGAAGTCGTGTCTACCTCGGTAAAAGGCCCATATGGGATAAGGAGGACGCGGAACGTGAAGCCGCGGGTCTCCCAGACCCCTTCGCGAAGTTCACCAACCCCTTGGAGCATGACTTCATCAGGGCCCGCTACAAGTGGGACAGGGAGAAAAAGGTTTTTTACACGAACAAGATCACGAGGAAATTGATTAGACTACTGGAGAAGCAACACCAGCTTGCAGCCGAAAGCCCTACTTCTCCGATGAGGCCCAAGTGGGACACCCCTCTCAACCGGGCCTTGAACGAACTTAAGGGACTCCCTTTGGATCAGCGGCCGCAATATGGTCGTGTGCACGGCGCTGGAGATGGCGCCACGTGGAAGGTGTTTTACAATGAGGGCCCGGAGGCCAAGAAGCTGAAAACGAAGTTTAGTCAGGCGGACATCAACGCGAAGGTGAAGCTTGCGGTCGAGAAAAAAGCAGCTGACGACGCGAAAAAAGCAGCCGAGGACAAATATGAGTTGCTACAGCAGGCAGTCAATGTAGCTGTAACTGCCTGCAGAAATGATTTTGCTACTAACTTGGTTCCAGTTATCATCAACTGGGCGAAGGAAAATCCAGACAAGACGGTACAAGATTTCTCGATGCCTAGTTTCGTCGGGAGCAACTCCATGAACAACAACACCATCGCACCATCACTTGCTCACGCAACCGGGCCTCCTCTCGCAGCCGCTCCTGCTCATAGCAGCCCGTCCTCAGTCTCAGGCGTGCTAGGTGGGCCTTCGTCTTTGGCTGAGCTCGACGCCGTCACGGTAATTACATGTCGCACCAACATATATATATATATATAATATTCCATTTTTGTTGCCTTTCGGTTGTTTTACGGCACAGACATATGTGTTTGCAGGCGAAAGAAACCCTGTGCACCATACTCTACTTGATCAAAGGCCAGAAGGTGGACATGGGAAAGGGGATGATAATGGACCCCTCTCAACGCACGTTCCACAACCAGCCGATCCCCGCTGGGCACTTCAGGGTTAGCTTGACCAGCGTGAAATCGGGGCACAAGGATTTGCCTCCTCCAGTACAGCATGTGGGAGCGGACGACGCGACCCCGCCGCGGATTGGAAGCTGCAAGAATTGGGTGCTGCTATGGCCGAAGAATCTTATTCGTCTGGAGCCGGCCGAGAGCACACCAATAACTACCACACGTCAACAAGCATGTGCGAAGACCACCACCCCGCCTACGCAATTACCAGCTCCTGTAGTGACTGGTGAGAGCGGTGGACGACATGATGAAGGGGGTGCAACAGTACTGGCTATTGTAATTTCTCCTGTAGAACAGAGAATGGATGATGAGACGGAGGTCGACCCTATGGATTACCTCAATACAAACGCTTATGACTGTGACATAGATATGATGAGTCAACCATATGACGAATCAGGCTATCAGCTTGCTAATGAGGATATGGATGATATTCCCGGGCAGGGTCGTACCATGGATTGCAAAAAGTCTCTCTTCATGAGATCCTCACAGGACACGCCTGAAGATGCCACCTCAACATAGGCTCAACTAGCCGGGCACGAGGGTCGTACAGCACTTAGCCCGGGAACACTGGGGCAGGGGTTAAGGAAGGGTCTGGAAGGTGTGCCCAAGAAAAAGGAGAGGAAGAGATCGGGGAAGGTAACTGCCTCCAAACAAGCCAGAGCACATAGCAGCCAGACGATGCATTCTGAAGAGCGTGTACCCGTGAAAAGTGCGGTCATGTTCCATCTCACGGGCAAGCCGATGCTACCGCCAAAACCGCTGGAGGCACTATCAGGGGATCTCAGGAGACTGCACGACCATGTGCTGTCGACTGAGAAGAGCCTACTAGCCTCAAAGGATCCAGGATATCCGACATACGCAGCTCGTGTGCCTGAGGGGAAGTGCTACGTCGACACACAGCCCGCGGAGGTGTTCTTCCTGCGGTTTGACCATATCTTTGACATGTTTCTAACAAGGCGGCTTGATTTTACTATCGTCCGCCTTTTTGCGCTACATATGAGCTCCGTCATGAAGAGTGCAGAAGTCTTGCAAATCTGTGTGGCGGATCCGTACTACATGCACGAGTCTTTCTTGAGTCTCGGCGACTTTGAGCGTGAAACTGCTAGGGAGTACCTCCAAAACTTCATGGTACAGAATAAGGACCGGGAAATTGTCCTCGTGCCTTATCATCTAAAGTAAGTCAGTTTCGGACAACCCTTTCGTACATTTCAATCATTCCTTCTCTCTCATATGGGGAATAATTTGAGGTGTCTTTTCCCCGCAGCAACGGGCGCGCCGTCCTTATCGTTCTTTACCCGCAAGTCTCCCGCGCCGTGTATTTTGACCCTTCCAGAGACTACGAGAAAAAAGACTACACCCACATAATGAATATTCTAGATGATGCTCTCCAAGGCTTCAGCTTTAGAGGTGGCCACGTGCAGATCAAGAAACAAAGGAACAAGAAGATGGGTTTTCGCGCATAAAACTAACTTATCCTGCATCCATGTCCCAAAACCAAGCAAGAAGGATGGATTCTACATCATCCATCTCATGATTCAGTTAAACACGGATCACCAAAAGCTTCGCATTAAAAACAGAAATGATGATCGTATCCACAAGTGGCTAGAATCTCATGGAGAAGCGGATTATAAACTTAGAGATGACTTCTTTTGCATCCAAAGCAACATTGGGACGATCATCATGAAATAAGTCGTCGATGAGAAGGGGATGTTCCACCACGGCCCTATATCGCGAGCTGACGTCCAAACTCGCATAGGCATGCAATGTCTAGACCTCACGCCGTTCAAGAAGCTAGGGTTCGTCCTTGATGATATGGAAGGATGGAACTTCTAGTGATTTATGATGCCGATGATGATGATATGTGTCGGTTGAACTTGTATACTTCTTGTAGTGATGAAACTTTGTGATGTCCATGGTCCATGTGCCGAACTTGCGTAACGCTACTTTGTTAGTTTGCGTACGATGACCTGCGTACCTCTAGTTAATTAATTTGCGTATTGTATGTTGCATCTAGTTGCTAACCCTTTCTTTTTTGGTGTTGCTCTAGTATATTTTGTTGCATATATATGATTGTACATCCTCTTCATGAACATGCATCTCTAACAGGTACCTAGTTTCTTGATGGCGAGATGGAATTGCTATGTCGTGTACAAAGGGAAGGTTCTGGGGGTGTACAACGAGTGGCATGAGTGTCAGGCACAAGTGAATGGGTTCACGGGTGCCAGCCATAAAGGCTTCAAAAGCAGACAAGAAGGAGAAGCTAGTTACTTGAGGTTCACGCTAGCGCGAGAGAGGACTCGTTACCGCCACCTCATGTACTGCATAGTTCCGCTCTCACTCATAGTGATAGCACTTCTTGCGTATACCTTTGTTTAGATGGATGACGTTGTTGTAGTTGAAAGTATTCGAGACTTGCATGTATCGCTATTTTCGAGATGATGACAAGATATCACTTTATGTTGGATGATGATTATGATGAGACTATTTGTATGCACATGCTATGATTACATTTGTGGTCTCGCAGACATTTGTATGTGTATCATGATGACATTTCTATGTGCTAAAGATTCTTCTATAAAGCCTGTTCAAATACAAAACAAATATGCCAAAAAAATAACAAAAAAAACTACTTAAATTAGTAGTAGCGTGTGTACAAAAGTTAGCAGTAGCACCGCGATAGCAGTAGCCCGTCAAGGTAAAGTGCGCTAGAGATACTAGCAGTAGCGAGCTTCCGCAAATAGCGCTCCTGCTACACTTGTGTAGCAGTACCGCCGGTGACCACGGGCTACTGCTATATGTTAGCTGTAGCGCCTTATTAGTAGCGCCTATCCCCGCGCTACTGATACATCTAAAACCCGCGCTGCTGCTAGCCTTTTCCCTAGTAGTGATCCACCAGTATATATATACGTACACGTTCGCGACCAGAATGACAACGCTACGTACGCTTCGACTAGGTGGGTCCCGACTATCAGGCACTTCCTTGCCTGCGAAGATGTAGCTGGTGGGTCCCAGCAGTCAGGGGGGCGAATCATTTTGTTTTTTGCCCGGACGCACTTCCTTGCGTGCGAACATGTAGCTGGTGGGTCCCAGCAGTCAGGAGGGCGAATCATTTTTTTTGCCCGGACGCACTTCCTTGCGTGCGAAGGTGTAGCTGGTCGGTCCCAGCTGTAAGGGGGGAAACGTTTTTGCACTAAATACGGTGGCCCGTCCGGTGGGTCCCCGCTGTCAGGTGGAGGAATAATTATTTTCCGCGTAATAAGGAGGCACTTCCTTGCTGCGGCCGTGGACCCAACTGTCAGCCTCTCCACATACAATCCACATCTGATGGAAGTCGTTCCTTGACCATGTTGACCATGCCGCGTCGAGAGCACCAGGGCGATGGACGACGGCGAGGCTTAGGAAGGGGACGACAGGGAGCCGGAGAAGACGCGGAAGTGGAAACCCGCGCCGAGAGGAGTACGAGGGTTCATTGGTTTGGCTGTGGTGTGAGGCTGCCGTCGCCGCAGGGCCTGACCAGCGGTGGGAATAGTAGGGGGCGGTGAGGCCTCTGTGGCAGCACATCCAGCCAAAGGAGGCAGGAGCATGCGACACGACCGGCGCTGCTTTGGGCGGCTGGAGCAAGAAGACCAGAGGTTGAAGAAGCATTACGGCCGTTGGATGGACATCGTACGGTCACTGGAGCTAGAATCGTTCATATATTGACTAAAGTTGACGAAGGTCTCCATACCAGTCAACTTAGTAGCCCCAGAAGTCAGCCTCCCACCAAGGTTGGTCCCAGCTAGCAGGGGGTATTCATTTTTTTGTGTGTAATAAGGAGGCACTTCCGGTGGGTCCGAGCTGAAAGTGGGGGGAACATTTTTTCCATGAAATTCGGTGGCCCAACCTGTGGGTCCCAACAGTCAGGGGAAACGTTTTTTTCGCGAAATACTGGTGGCCCCTCTAGTGGGTCCCAGCTGTCAGGTGGAGGAATAATTATTTTCCGCGTAATAAGGAGGCTCTTCCTTGCGGCTGCCGTGGACCCAGCTGTCAGGCTCTCCACGTACAGTACTCTTCCGATGGAAGTCATTCGTTGACCACATTGACCACGCTGCGCCGAGAGCACCACGACGGTGGACGACGGCGAAGCCTATTAAGGGGACGACGCGGAGCCGGGGAAGACGCGGCAGTGGAAGCCCACACGGAGAGGAGTACGAGGGTTAACCGGTTCGGCTGTGGTGTGAGGCTGCCGTCGCCGTAGAATAACAAGGGGTGTGGGTGAGTAGAGGGATGCCCTGGCCAGCGGTGGGAGTAGTAGGGGGCGCTGAGGCCTTCGCCGCATCGCAGCCGGCCACGGGAGGCAGGAGCACGAGGCACGACCGACACTGGTTTGGGCGGCTGGAGCAAGAAGACCAGAGGTTGAAGAAGCACTACGGCCGTTTGATGGACATCGTACGGTCAATGGAGCTAGAATCGTGCATACTGACTAAGTTGACAAAGCCCTCCGTCCCCGTCAACTTAGTAGGCCCACAAGTCAGCCTGCCACTATACTGGGTCCCAGCTAACAGGCGGAGTATTCATTTTTTTGTGCGTAATAAGGAGGCACTTCCTTGCGTGCGAAGATATAGCTGGTGGGTCCGAGCTGTCAGCGGTGGTAACGTTTTTTCGCAAAATACAGAGGCCCTTTCGGTGGGTCCCTGATGTCAGGTGGAGGAATCATTATTTTGCGCATAATAAGGAGGCATTTCCTAGCATGCGGCCGTGGACCCAGCTGCCGGCCTCTCCACGTACAATCCACTTCAGATGCATGTCGGTCCTTGACCACGTTGACCAGGCCGCACCGAGAGCACCAGGGCGGTGGGCGACGGTGAGGCCTAGGAAGGGAACGACACGGAGGCAGGGAAGACTCAGCAGTTGTTTCCCATGCGGAGGGGAGTACGACTGAACGAGGGTTTACTGGTTTGTCTGCCATCGCCGGAGAATAACACCATGTGTGGCTGAGTAGAGGGATGGCTAGGCCAGCGATGGGAGTACAGTGGGGCGGTGAGGCCTGCGCAGCAGTACAGCCGGCCGTTGGGAGGAGGGAGCAGGCAGTCCCCCCGGCGCTTGTTTGAGCGGTTGGAGCAGGAAGAGCAGAGATTGAAGAAGCACGACGGCCGTTGGATGGCCATCCAACAGGCACTGCTTGTGCATCAACCTTTTTTTTAGGAAAGCCTCAAATCTATGGAAAACAGCATACAACCCATCTGCCATTATTTCTAATAATTTACAGCCCATTTGCTAATTCTTCAGGTTTTTTGGAGCCCCTATTCTTTTTGTTAGCATTACAGCCCATACCGTGGCCACGATTAAAAAATTATACGAAATTTTGCATATTTCGGTGCGGTCCGAACTGTTTTTAATCCCGAAATTTCGACTCACATTCAAACTGATTTTAAAAATAAATGTATATCAATATAAAGTCCAACAAATTCTCCACGCATAAAAATTAATGTAATTTAAAATCTCGAAATGAAAAAAAAGATATTTGAAACTAATTGCCGGTTTGATGTGTTTTAAAAATGTACAACCCATTTCTCATTACCGATGGGCCATTTTCTCGGCTAGCCGAATGAAAGCTCTCCTCGTCTTGAAAGATTTGCAGCCCAACAGGCCTGACAAAGCGACTTACTTGGCAAATAACAAAAAAACTTGGCAAATAACAAAAAAACTGGGCTGTGGCCGTGGACCCAGTTGTCAGCCTCTCCACGTGCATTACTCTTCTGATGGAAGTCGTTCCTTGACCACGTTGACCATGCCGCACGGGGAGCACCACGGCGGTGGACGACGGCGAGGCCTAGGAAGGGGACGACGCGGAGCCGGGGAAGAGGCGGCAGCGGAAGCCCGCGCGGAGAGGAGTACGGGGGTTCACTGGTTCGGCTGCGGTGTGAGGCTGCCATCGCCGCAGGGCCTGGCCAGCGGTGGGAATAGTAGGGGGCGGTGAGGCCTTTGCGGCAGCACAGCCGGCCACGGGAGGCAGGAGCATGAGGCACGACCAGTGCTGGTTTGGGCGGCTGGGGCAAGAAGACCAGAGGTTGAAGAAGCACTACGGCCGTTGGATGGACATCGTATGGTCACTGGAGCTAGAATCGTTCATATTGACTAAGTTGACAAAGCCCTTCGTCCCCGTCAACTTAGTAGGCCCACAAGTCAGCCTCCCACCAAGGTGGGTCGCAGCTAGCATTGGGAGTATCCTTTTTTTGTGCATAATAAGGAGGCACTTCCGGTGGGTCCGAGCTGACAGCGGCGGGGGCATTATTTTTGTGAAATACGGTGGCCCGTCAGGTGGGTCCCTGCTGTCAGTTGGAGGAATCATTATTTTCCGCGTAATAAGGAGGCACTTACTTGCTGCGGACGTGGACCCAGTTGAGACTCTTCACGTATAGTATACTTCCGATGGAAGTCTTTTCTTGACCACATTGACATCGCTGCGTTCCGTTGCATGCATGCGTCCATGGGCGTGGTGCGCCCGCACTATCAACCTCTCACATACAGTCATCTTCCGATGACTCTCGGTTGTTGACCACGTTGACCACACCGTGCCAAGCGCACCCAGACTGGAACGACCCGGAGATGGGGAAGACTGGGCAGTGGAGTCGCAGATGGAGAGGAGTGGGAAACTTCACTGGTTCGGGTGCGCGGCAGCACAGCCGCGGTGCACGGGAGACAGGAGCAAGAACAGAGGTTGAAGAAGGAGCACGGCCGTTGGATTAACATCCAACGGTCCAGCTGCTGGAATCATTTGTTGATTAAGTTGACAAAGCCGTGCGTACACGTCCGCTTAGCAGGCCCACAAGTCAGTCACCAAATCTGATGGGTCCCAGCTGTCAACGGGATGAATAATTTTTTTCCCAAAACAAGGAGGCACTTCCTTCCGTGCAAAGATACAGCCGGTGGGTCCCAGCTGTCAGGTGGAGGAAATATTTTTTTCAGCTTAATAAGGAGGAACTTTCCTTCCATGCGACCATGGACCTCGTGGGTCCCGGCCGTCAGGCTCTCCATGTACAGTCCTCTTCCGATGACTCTCGTTTGTTGACCACGCCACACCGAACACAATGAGGCGCTGGATGATGGCGAGGCCCCGGACGGGAAGGACTCGGGGATGGGAAAACGCGGCAGTGGAGTCGCAGATTGAGAGGAGGAGAAGGGTTATAACTGGTTCTATTGTGGCGTGGCGCTGTAGTCTGTGGAGAACAACAGGAGGTGTCGAGGGGTGGAGGGATAGCCTGGCCGGCGGTGGGGTAGCGCTTCGCAGCGATGCGTGCTAAGCAGAGCCGCTAGCCGCCGAAGGCTGGACCAGGCGGTCCCGGCGATGCTGGAGGAAGAAGATGAGAGATTGAAGGTGCATGCCGGCCGTTGGATATAAATCCAAGGGCTGTGGATGACACAATCATTTGTTGACCAAGATGACAACACCCCGCGTAGGCTTCGACCTATTGGCCCACATGTCAGCCTGCAAAATGTGGCATATATTTAACCCATGTTTTCTAGAATGTACAGTCCATTTGCTGGGCTGGGTGAACAAATAATTTTGCGTCAATCAGGCCCATTTATATTTTCTAAGAAATCCCAGCCCATTTGCACTTCCTTGAAATACACGTATTAGGTGGGCTCGTTATATATATAATGTTATGTTAGAAGGAGCAATTAATATCAAAGAATAAACCAGAGAGGCACATTATATATATAATTAATAAATTAGCGAGTTATTGCTCAAAATAAAAATGAGCGCGTTATTATTAAATTGGTCCTTAAAATCTTCGCAAGCTTTTGTACGCAATCACCAGGATTTTCCTTGCCTGTGAGTCAAAAACAACCAGGATTTTCCGTTAAACATTTACTTTTATAAGTTAATGACACGTGGGATGTTTTTATAATGTATATATAAGTCTCTATAAAATATACGTTAATAGTAATAATATAAATATATATAATGTGGTTAGAAGGGAAAACATAAATTGGACACATCATTACTTTTATAAGAGACCTGTGTTTTATACCCGATAGTAGGCATACTAACAAGTTCACACACAAATACAACAGAAAAGGTAAACATTCATATCAAACTCAGGTTCATAGGACACGTTCATATTCATAGCCAACATTCACTATCAACAACTCAAAAGATTCATATATACACAAGCTCAGCATATCTATGCATCCAAATGATTGATAGATCACACGACAATATTCATACATAATTCACAAAAAGATTCAGATATACACATGTTCAGTATGTTTATGCATCCAAATGATTGAGATCACAGCCAATATGATCCATGGACGAACTTTAATTACCTAGGGTACAGACTAGTAAATGGTGTTCAACCGGAGGTACTTCTTGCTAAAATTAGTTCTTGTATGAGTAAACTTTCGAGTACATAAGAGGCAGCACAAACAGTCTGAACTTTGCTTGTAGGTTTATCCTCAAATAGTGGCCTTGTGCCGAGGGACGTTTGAGAAACTTGGCCACTACTTTCATCCAACTAGTTTACTGGCTCATCTTGGTCCTGTATCCCGCCAAAATTCTACATTGCAAACGAGAAAGGAGGCGGTTGAGAAAATGAACCACCCAATTTTTTTGTGCAGTTCAACTGAAATGGAGCATCCTTGGCGTGCAGACTGATTAAGTGCCAGATGAATATACGCGTCAACCAACTTGTCTGGAATCTTTAGACTCCATGCCATATAGTTCGCTACCATATGTGCCGATAACCAACCGACACAAGTTGGGACCAAAGACTGGACTACGTTTTTCTGGGCTATGCACCAAGCAATATTTTTGGCGTTCACTCTCCTAATACTTGGAGTTTGACAATTGGTTGACGCCGGTTGATACTCGAATGAATATAGGCACTTCTTTTCAACATCGATGCTTGTCTGAGTAAACTTTGGAGTACATAGCAGCAGCATAAGTACCTGTCCATCTAATCATTTTGTGCAGTTCTGCTGAAATCACCCGATGTAATGATTTTCCTGCGAGTTCAGGCTCCAAATTACTCCTTTATGAAATCGGCAAATAGTAGCACAATACCAAATTACTAATACATATGACAGGCACAATAATCAGGATAAAGACCAGTACCAACCTGTGTTAGCTAAATTTATAGTCAAAATTTGGCAAGGTGCATCAAATCAACACATGCAAGTATCAAAAGGAAAGTCACGGCATGCATGCATGCGTTGTACTCCCTCCATTTCCAAATATAAGTCTTTTTAGAGATTGCAACAAGTGACTACAGACGAAGCAGGATATGTCTACTCCTACATAGTACGAAGTAGCCCATTTGAAATGTGTAAAAAGACTTTTATCGAGTGCAGTGGTTTGATGTGTCGCGTCAACTCGTACAAGACCGAGAAATTTGATTACTATGACGCTCTCTCCCTCGCGGACGAGCTTCGGTGCCTTCACTGCACCTGCTTTGGCTGCATCATAGGTGGGCCAACCACCTGTTGGGCCCACCTGTCATAGACGCAAAGGCAGGTGCAGTAAGTAGAAGCTTTCTCTACACGCTATCTCTCCCGCACGAGGTGGACGGACATGCAGCAGTGGATCTGATACTGTAGAAGTAGGAGTAACATAATTTTTCGTCTTCTCGAAGAGGGGAAGAGCCAACCGCAAACCGAACGTGGCAGTTGCGAACGCTCACGTGGTGCGGTTCCTTGGAGTACTAGCCAGGCTCTTGCATGAGACAAAATTGCTACTCCCTCCGTTCCTAAATAATTGTTTTTCTAGAGATTTCAACAAGTGACTACATATGGAGCAAAATGAATGAATCTACACTTTAAAACATGTCTACATACATCCGTATGTTGTAGTCCATTTGAGATGGCTAGAAAGCTAATTATTTGGGAATAGAGGGAGTATTGTTTAACAATTAAAATCCATTATCCATTGGTTGATACTCATTCTGCATAGGTCCACGCGCTTAGCACCGTTTCCTCCTGGGTTCACCAATATTTATTTGCTAATTAATAGCATTCCATGCAAGGAACTAGCCATTGCAAGTCATTAAAAGCATGCACACCTCACATCTCTTATTGGTTGATACGTATGTCAAGAAACAAGAAACAAGGTAGAAATTAATGCACCGCGCCTAAGTGTTTTGGGATTATTTGGTTTTCTTAAGATGACTTTCTAGAGAGGGAGTAGTATAGACCTGTAAACTGGAAAGGAGTATTTGCCTTTCTAGAGATTTCAACAAGTGACTAGACTACACCGTGTGCAGTACCCCCTCACTTCCAGTTTATAGGGCTCAAATCTCAAATCTCATGAACCAAGGCATTTTGCGATTGGAGGAATGTACTGTATCTCGTACTTTACAAAACTGCCCTAATTAAACTCATGCATTAATTTTGTAGTTCTCTGGTTTTCCTCTCTGCCTTGGTCGCGGTGCACAATATTGAGCACTCCTATATGACTAGCCGCTCTATCTACATGCAGGACATTTCAAAGCATCCGGGCCCGCGTGCCATCCACCAAATTACAGCGAGGTGCTACAGTCGAGACTCACCTGTCACCTCGGTGTGGCCGTCATGACCCATCATATCACAAAACCCACACCTTCAGCAGTGGTAAGGTGGCCTCCAAGTTGAACTGGACGAAGCAACCATCATTTCATTGGAAACCTCACTCCAGGCTACTCACTTCTGCCATTTTTCTTCTCTACCGAGGAAGGAAAGGTGGGCGAATCAGTTATGCTGCTATATTTTCATTCCAATAATCTTCTTTTTGCGAAGCACCGACCGATTCTCACATCCTATTCTTTTCTCGTTTTCATTGCGATTGTGGTTTCCTTTCGTTTGCTTTTTGTTTGTCAGTTCATTGATGGATCCTGGAGCACTAGGGAAAGAGTTGCCGGCGGACAACCCACTGGAGACAGAGATCTCCAGGAAGTGAGCACCGACCAACGAGTTGACCATGTTGGCGGGCCAACCCATGGAGACGAAGAACTCCAAGAAAAAAGCACTGGCCAAAGAGTTGAGGATGTTGGCGGACGAACTCCTCAAAGAAAGTTGGAAGAATAGCAAGGGCGCCACCGTGCCTACCCCAGGAACTCTGATTGCCACCTATGTGAGGCTCAAGACCAAGTTTGAGGAGATAGTCGCCGTTGAGAAGCAGTATTCCTCTAGCAAGGTGATGGCCCCCATCGAGGACGAGGAGATGGCCCCCAGAGGGATGAGATCCCCTGGTGAGCTGCACAAGGTAAAAAATAATGGCTTATTACCATAGTTATGGTTTTTTATTATTTGCAATGTGCTTGCTTTTTGATTATTTGCAATGTGCTTGCTAATATGTTAGGGTTGTGCAGGAGCCGGTGGTTGTCCTTGATGATTCCGATGTCGTGGCCCGTCCTGTTGGCATCGCCCTGGAGATCAATTTTGATGCCGCTGTGCATCCTGTGGACATCGCCCCAGAGATCGATTCCGATGTCGCGGTTAGTCCTGGGGACATCGCCCCAGAAATCGATTCCCATGCCGCTGTCCGTGCTGTGGTCATTGCCCGAGAGATTGATGACAAGAAATAGTTGGTTGTGCTAATCCTTCAGGGTAGTTTGTATTTCCCTGTGTTTAATTACCAGAACGATGCATGTTATCAAACCATCTTAGGGCTAGTGCACTGTCTTGTGTGGGCGGATCTTGCTACTTTTGTTTGATAGTGAATCATGCGATGAATCATGCGAACCCTCTCCGAGTTATGGAAACAGATGTATCCTCACCAGCTTTTGATGTAATATATGGCATGCTTAGATGTAATTTTGAACTATTTATCATATCAGTAGGGCTTGTTTGATGATTCTTGGTGTTAGTAGGCTAGCTACTGTGTGAGCTATAGTACTTGCAAAACACTCAACGAATAGTTGGGCCTGATGAGCTCGTGGTACGCTTATACTTATCCCTCATCGATCGACCAATAGCCCTAGCTCCTAAAATTGTAGGCTTAGCGATCAATCAGACAATAGTCGACATACATTCAGGCCTCATTTGGTTCATAGGGTAGGAAAATCGTAGCAAAAGTACAGAAAACGTGCAACACAAAATCATAGCAGTGCAGAGACGTACTCCCTCCGTTCCAACATAGATGACCTAGGCGGGCTAGTTTGGCCTAGTGGGTTTCAGTGATATGACGTGGTATAGTGTCGTCCAGTCTTCGCGTGTGGTAGCAGTATTGTGGGTACAATAAGTTTTCTTGAAGAAGCGGAATTCAACGAAGTCATGATGGTTCCTTTGTCCGAACAACTTAAAGTGGGAAAGGTTGGGCCTGCGATACGACCAGGGTAGACCAGGATAATTTTGTGCATGGCAGGTGGATCAGGATGGTCGACGTCCCACATGTCGGCGAATGAAAGTATTCTTTCTGATATAGAGGACGAGCAATGAGTATTCATTGTTTATTTTTTATGAAAACTATTGTCTCCACTGTTACTCCTTGACTTTTTCAATGCCTCTCTATCCTCCACATAAGCGGGGACTACTCCCTCCGTTCCCAAATATTTGTCTTTCTAGCCATCTCAAATGGACTACGACATACGGATGTATGTATACATGTTTTAAATTGTAGATTAACTCATTTTGCTCCGTATGTAGTCATTTGTTAAAATCTCTAGAAAGACAATTATTTATGAACGGAGGGAGTACTTGCTATGCATGCAGCGGGCAGCTGGCGTCTTGAGGGGCCGGGGCGGTGAGAGCGGGCTCCGGAAGCGGTCCGGACTCCAGCATGGCTCACCTCACATTATCACCATATATTTCTTGTGTCCGTGCGCGCCGGGCGGGTGATCTCTTCTCCCTCCCCCGTTTCTCACTTCTCAGCCGACGCCCGCCGAGTGATTAGATTTCGACTATCGACAATTTATTCAATTACGGTCCCACATGTCAGTGAAATTGCAAGACAACGCGTGTCCCCTCTGGTGAGCGGCGTGCGAGCCGGACGAGTCGTAAGTGTGCCACCTTTTCCTTTAGAACTTGCGAAGCCTAACATTTTCGCGCGATCGATCGATAGAAATCCCGAACAAAATGACGAGGGCGGTGCTTTCCCGCTTGTTAGGCGGGCTAGTTCGAGTGATATGACGGGCTACAGTGCCGTCCACTTGCTCCATTTTTATGTAAGCAAGAGTTTACACTCTTATGCAGGAGGAGTGCAAAACACCGCGGATCTGATTTTGATCGAGGGATAACTGTTCCCAGCTAAATAATGGAGGATTGTTAGCGATTATAGCATGATAGTTAGGGCATCTCCAGCGCTTGCCCACAAATTTACACCGGCATCTGTCCAAGGACACTGATGGATGCCATCCGATGCTACCCGCATACCTTTCAACAACTATATGAACTAACCGGACGAAATTTGTGCAAACAAAGCAAATTTAAAATTGACCGGATGAAATTCATTACATTTTGAGAACTTTTCCTATAAACTGGATGAAGTTTATTACATATTTCGCACAAACCGTACTAAAACCTACTGTAAACCTAATCCAAACGATCGCCGGGCCCCGACCACCATGTCCGGCCATGAACCCGAGAAAGCAGGCCATTGCCTTTGCCTCCTCCTTATCCGCCTTGATAACCTCCTGCTCCAGAGCACAAGTTTATGAAGATTTCCGCCTCCACGTCGCCATCAAGTGGCTAATCGGCCGCCGATTTTTATCCCACCAAGCTTGGCGTCGACTGAGTGGAGGAGCGGTGGCCTTCGTAGGACCAGAGCGGTGGCGACCTACCGTGTACTACTCTTCCTCGCTGCCGGCTGCGCCCGCGCACGTGCGCCGGCTTCGTGGTCATGGCGGCGGAGGGCGGCCGGGGGGAGCCGGCGATCTCCTTCGTTTGCTCCTACGATAGTACGTCGAAGAGAGCTTTGGAGCGCGCCCGGAGCGGAGCTGCCGATGTCCCTCGTCTGCTCCTGTGACAGTACGTCCAAGAGAGCTTCGGAGCGCCAGGATGCCATGGTTGAAGTGGTGCCGACAGAAGGAAGGGACCGGAGGAGAATAAGTGTGGGTCTTTGGCTATGGCTGGGAGCTGGGGCTCAAGTTAATATAGCCGACGAATGGCAATGAGCCCCGGTAGACGGATGGACAACTGGCGCCGGAGTAGGTTCATCGGGCGTCAATGGGGATGCTGCTTCAGTGACTTAACTGCAGATGCGTTTGGGTTAATGACATGTGGGCAGAACGGGCATCTGGCCCGCATGTTAGTGACACACCAATTGCACCTGCAGTTAAGTCCGGTGAATGCGGCATTGACATTATGGAGAGACGGTGACCGTTTCAGGCAGGAAGCGCGCGCTAGCGATGGAAGGGGTTTCGGTGTACAGTGGCACTAAGATCGGTCACTCACGATAGTACATACTCCATACTATACTAGCATAGTACCCTCTCTAGCTTAGGCTGTTTTATAGATTGTCGTTGTGATGGACGATATACATGAGCAAGGCGGTCCGAGTATGACTGTTGGTGTTGAGCCAGGTGAAGACATGCTCGGCGTTCACGTAGGCCTCCATCAAACGTCTAAACAGTAATGTCAGGCAACGCCGGGGCGCGCAGGTGATGGGCTCGCCGTTTGCGTTGCGCCATGAGCAGGACTTTGATTTAGAGGCCGACGTGCATGCATTAGCATGCTTTGACAGCGTGAGCGTGAGTGTCTGACACGAAGTATTTCATTTTCATTTGGCTGACGAGGGTGCATTGCAGCGACAAGTCCGTGGTTTGATTCCCCACATACGCATAATTTTGGTTTTTACAGTATTTCTTTCTCCATTCACAGGTAGGCCCGCGTAGATAGATAAAGAACACGAGCTGATGAGGTGCATGCAGACTGTTTGACTGGTCAACCATACAAATACGGAGCTATACGCTGAGCCAGTGACCATATAATCACCATATATCGTATACAATGATCAAATTGAGATATCAAGACAAGTTCGATGACCGCCAATGCATTTTACACGGTAAAAAATGACCAGGATTGAAGGGGAATCCTAATTTGCTTCGTCTTCTGTCCTTGAGCTCTTGACAAACCAATGCACTATACGGTTGTCCGGCCACTCCACCCCAGAGCTCTCACCAAGCGTCGTTCATGCCACCGCGCCGCACACTAACCGGTAAGGCAACGATGGCATCCCGCCGCGCCGAGTTCCTCGCCGCCCACGAACGCACACAAAATGGTAGGGAAGCGATGGCATCCCGCCGTGCCGAGTTCATCGCCGCTCGCGACCTCACAACTATGTGGGAGGAATTTGAAGATGCCAAGGCCACTACTAGGAAAAGGGCTATAGATGGGATGGACACTAATGGCGCACTGTACATGTGGTGCGCCATTACTAAATACTAATGGCGCACCATGTGTTCGTGCGCCATTGGTGTGCAAATACTAATGGCGCACCACATCCCACGGTGCACCATTAGTAAAAAAAAATTAAATTTTTTCAAAACTACTAATGGCGCACGGTGGGAGTGGTGCGCCATTACTATGTTGACATAGTAATGGCGCACCACACCCACCATGCGCCATTAGTAGTTTTGAAAAAAAAAGTAAAAAAATTAAAAAAATATTTGTTACTAATGGCACACCATGTCTCGGTCCGCCATTACTAGTTTTAACTAGTAATGGCGCACTGCCCACTGGTGCGCCATTACTAAGTTTTTTTCAAAAAAAATCAAAAAAATCAATTTTTTTTTATTTTTTTTAAAACTAGTAATGGCGCACCGTGGGTGTGGTGCGCCATTACTAGTTTAACTAGTAATGGCGCACCACCCCACGGTGCGCCAATACTAACTTGCCCCAACACCGAATGCACCCCCCCTGTGGATCGCCTTTTTAGTTTTAAAAAAATAAAAGAAAATGATGGAAATGTCAAGAAAATAAGTTTCCCATGTGATATGTGGTCTAGTTGTTGGGAAATTTATAAATATGAATTTCGACTTTATTTGCAAAATCTCTCTGGAAATTTGTAAAATGGGCATAACTTTTGCATACGAACTCAGATGAAAAAGTTTTTTATATGAAAAATCTTCTACTCGGAAAGTTACATCCAAACTCAAATGGAACCCCGTTAAACATTTTCAAAATCCCCAAAAACCTAACAGAAAAAAAGTTACGGGGCTTTCAAGATCTAGAGGCAAAAAAATTCAAAAAATTTCAAACTTACTAGTGGCGCACCGTGGATGTGGTGCGCCACTTGTAACAGAAAAAAATTGGTTTTGAATTTATTTATTTATTGATTTTTTTTCAAAAAATGATACGTAATATGACCGGGAAGTTTGAAATAGTTTTCAAAATTTCATCATAGTCATGAACATGAACAAAGTCCTAGACATCAACAAGGTATAATAGGATTGATATGCTAGATATATCAACAAGTGCCTGTGAAGTGAGCTGTTGCTGGGGTTGGATAGAACTCTGAAGTTAAGTAGTGTGAGGATGGGTGACCTTTCGGGAAGTTTGACCACGGAGTGCGATTTGACCTGAGATTAAGCATATTGACCCGAGATTAAGCCATAGTGAACTGAGATTAAGAAAAAAACGAAAAAAAATTGAATTTTTTTTTTAAAAAAATTTGAATTTTTTTTTGAAAAAATATTGTTACTAATGGCGCACTTCTATGTGGTGCACCATAGGTGCGCCATTAGTAAAAAATACTAATGGTGTGGTACTAATGGCGCACCGCTAGTGCGCCATTAGTAGGCAAAACCGGTGCGCCATTAGTAGGCCTTTTCCTAGTAGTGGGCCGAATGGGCGGTAGAACAAGAGGCGGCCAAAGCCGCACAGAGGGAGCGGAAAAGTCAGAAAGCACTCAAGAAAAGAGAGGCCCGCCGCCGGAAGAAAGAAAAGGACGCGCGTGCTGCTACGGAGAGGTCGGCTTAGATCCAAGCACGGTAGGGTGTCGCCGACAAAGCCGGGAAGGAGAACGCCGGCGTCTGGCCAGCATGTGAGAAGTAGTAGTACTAGTAGTAGTTAGTGTGTGTGTCTGTGTCTGAGTACGAGCATGTACTAGTACTACTAGTTACTACTGTAGTTTTTAGAGCAAATTACCAGTACATTAGCCTAGACTAAATGGAAACATTCCTATCCTATGCATCAAATGGCATTTCTTTCTCTATAGGAATTGAGATGCATGTCATCTCACTTCCTATGATTTTCATATTCCTATCCTATGAACGAAAGGAGGCCTCTGTTGGATTAAATACTGTAGCTAGCAGTACTGCTGGTACAGTAGTTTTCTTCAAGAAGCGGAATTCAACGAAGTCATGATGATTCCTTCGTCCAAGCAACTTCAAAGTGGGAAGTGGGCCTGTGATTTGACGGCTCATTAGTCATTGTTACTGCGGTGCGACGACCTAGGTGACTCTCCCTTGGAGTTCTGCGTCCATGGCAAGTGGACCAGGATGGTCGACGTCCCACATGTTGGCGAACGGAAGTATTCTTTCCGATATCGAGGAGCAAGGAAACCGCGTGGTATAGTATCACTGCTGATTGGTTCGCAAAAAAATAGTATCACTGCCAATTTATAATTATTTTTTATTTCTGATGAATGCTAGCGTTTCAATTCTTACGACGAAGGGTGCCAAACACGGCACGTGCTGGATGTCCCACACATCAGCGAAAGGAGTAGAGCCCAGCGTAAAAAAACAGCGTGGTAGAGCGTCTCCACTTCTTCCACTTCTGGGTCGGAGAGCACACGTAGTAGTAGTATTAGTGGTATGAACGATACAAAGTGCGACCTGGAGAGAAAAACACGTCTAGTTGGAAGGTCTCGGGGCATACACGTAAACAAATATAAAATTTAATATATGCCTCCAACTAATATAGTAGTAGTAGAGTACTTAGGCACGTACTCCATAACATCACTGTGCATTGCATGTACAACATTTAGTGGTAGTACGTAGTAAGAGACAAATGCCGCCCAAGAGTTCCCTTCTTGACCTACTTTTGGGTGTTTGGTAGAGTGTATGGAGGGTGCATGAGTCCACACTAGTTTAGCACAAATACACTAGAAGCATGCATGAAGAGAGCATGCATGAAGAGGGGTGTTGACTTGAGCATGCATGACGAGGGAACAAGTATGCTGAGACGAGAACGCAACCAAACACACCCTGTATGCCACGCATGTTCATACCATTTGTGCCTTTCTACTTCACTTACTGCGCTACATTACTCAGGTTCGTACGTCCACTCCTGGGTACATGTCCGTCTCGTAGTTCCAGTCCCACGTGTTCTTCATATAGATGGAACGATCATTGCATAACACATGCACCTTGATGTTAGATGTCTCGCGTGTTGGCAAAAGGTTGAACAAAGTTCACGTAAAAAAAATAGAGTGGAAGAACAATAGATTCCAAACGACCGAGAAGGAGCAAGGAACCTCATGTGGTGGAGCGTCTGCACTCATAATATTTAATATTATTCAGAGATATAAAATTAACCAATCATCTCCACAGTGGACTGGAAGAGTACGAAACACGGCAGCCCGGTGTAGTTACATCATACTAGTACATGGCTAACCCACTCTATCACCATATTTCTTGGCTTCCGTGCGACACCTATCTCTAGTAATCCAGCAGCCTGTATCGCTTCTCCCTCCTCGTCTCTATCAAAGTGCGGCGGGGTGGCGTTTCTGCCGTCTATTGAGGTCGGTTAACTATCACATGTTAGCGACATGCCAAGAGCATTCTAAAAAAAATTCCTTTCATGTTCCGTTTTAAAAAAGAAAAAAATCCTTTCACGTATGAATTTGCCTGTATGCTTTGAGCAACTTGCATGTCCTATACTGCTCCTGTTTGATACTCTAACTTAGCTAGAGGTTAAACTAACTTATGACTAACCCTGAACTAACTGTAGCCAAAGTGGTGTTTGGGTGACAAGGTTAGATTGACAATAAATGCACTTCATGGAGAGAGAAAAGTGATTTTTCAGTGCTCTCAATGAGAACTATCTCCAGTTAGCACCTCTTGGGTGGGATAGTTTTTTTTGGTGGGTTCGGTGCAACTTGCTCCAATTTAAACCCTCATGCTTGGATACTTTAGGGCTATTTGAGCCCCAACTAGCTCAAACTAACTCTAACCCATGGATCCAAACAGGGCCTATGGCCAGTCTCCACACGGAGCAGTCGCGTGCACCGGGAAGCGGCACTTTCTCGGCCGTCGTGCCACTTCAAAGCCGGCGCCGGTGAGAGGTCGCCTCCGCTCTGGCCGGGCACTAGTGCGGCACTGACGCTCTAGGGCGACGCTGACCATTTCACGCAGGAAGCGCACGCTGGCAAAGGAGTATAGGTTTTGAAACGTTTCAGGTGTAGTAATAATGGTAGTTTGCAAAACTACTCAATTATTGCACTTAGTTTCCTAAGAAATTGTGGTAAAAAATGTTACTCCACAGCCCTCTTCCCTTCTCCTTCCTGCTCGTGATTTATGTGGCCATGTTAACGTGGTTGTGTCAAAAAAATGTCACTTCCTACTCATGTCATTATATAATTACAAGCAAGATTCTCGTGCATTGCATGGAACATCAATATGCATTCTTTTACAAAACACCTGTTGTGATTGACCCATGCAAGAGTAATCCCATGTGTTAAAACTAATGATATCTCGAGAATTTTATCGAAAAACTGGTATCTCGAGAATATCATCGAAAAAATGGAAGATGAGAGATAAGGCGAGGAGGAGTGGAGCGTGGTGGTGACTGGTGGTCGGAATGGGCGGAGGCATGGGGATGGACGGCGCCGGCAGGCGGCAGCGGCCACCATGCATGCTCTATTGTTGTAGAGACTTATTCCTTTTTTAATTGCTGAGCAATGAGGTTGCGGGAGATAATGATGTGGAGAGAGGTGCGGGTATCTTTTGTAAAATTATCATAGTTTGCTTTCTATCCGTCAGATATAGATGATACAGTCTGTATTACAAGATGGCAGGCACACCATCATCGCCAACTCGTTTTTATTTAAGGGTACAGATGATAAGTTTGCTGACTAGTACTAAAGTAAAGTGGAATCCGTCCATGCTATGCAAGTAAATAAAGGTGATTGTTTATCATATGGGTAAGGTTGGATGAAGGGTGGTAGGAACAAATGCTCTGCCTAGAGCATGTGTGTGTGAGATGTAGTCTTAGTGTGTGTGTGGGGTGTGTGTGTGTGTGTGTGTGTGTGTTTGTGTGTGTGTATGTGTGAGAGAGAGAGAGAGGAGAGAGTGAGAGAGATGGAGTCTTAGTGTCTGTGTGTGTGTGAGATAGAGAGAGAGATGGAGTCTAAGTGTGTGTGGGGAGGAGGGGTGCGTGTGTGTGTGTGTGTGTTTGTGTGTGTGTGTGTGAGAGAGAGAGAGAGATGGAGTCTTAGTGTGTGTGTGTGTGTCGGGGGGGGGGCTGCGTGCGTGCGTGTGTGTGTGTGTCGCGGGGTCCTCTGTGGCGGATGCAATTTAAGTGTGCGTGGCTTCATCATAGAGAGGTGATGTGTATGGCAGAGGCCACCAACGATGGGGTGCGAGAGAGAAAATGCCCTTAGAGAGGGAAGAGAAGGTGCGTTTGCGTGAGAGGAGTCGACATCGAGAGAACGTGTTTGTTCGAGAGACACCGAGGAAGACTACTATGTATCGATGGTGCATGTAGGTGGGAATTAAACAAAGGGATGGTCTTATTGGTTTCGGGGATATAGGGGAAGAGTGAGAGGCGCGCGGGGGGGGGGGGTAGCTAGAAGGAGATTGTTAAGTGTGAGTGTGTGTTTTGCCCACCCAGGTGGAAGTTATGTGCACAAAAGAGGAGAACGATTCGATGTGGCGTTAGGATTGAGGGTAATTAACTACATATGGAGACATAGAGACCTTGAACGTGCATGTGTGAGAGGTATACATGTATACATGGGATGTGTGTGTGTGCGCGCGCGCATGATCGAGATAAAAGAAAGAAGACATAAGTCATAAGATCAACGACATGGGAGAGATGGGTCAGTATGACAATATGCATGCATGTGAGAATGCAGGGAAGAAGGCCCGACAATTGAGCATGTGTTTTTTCTTTAAGTGATAGTGGCGTGGGCTGGAGCATGCATTTATGGCGAGCAGATGGGGTGAGGCGCAACGATTGTGCAAAAGAGATCAACCTATAAATGCATATGTATGGAGAGACATATATAGTGTGGGTGATAGGAAGCAAGACTCCGTGCGAGAAAGAAATGTTAACGGAGAAACTACAAATAGATACAGAGATGGAGATGCTAGCTAGAGGGACATCCATTAGTTAGGGTGTTGGAGATGACCGTCGGGTGGTTCAAAGGTTGAAGTTATATATGTGTGTGAGAGGGCACTTGACTGCATGTAGAGAGAAACATATGTAGTGTGCGTGATAGGAATCAAGAGTGAGGGCGAGAAAGAAGGTTGATGGAGAAACAGATAAATAGAAAGATAAAGATGCTAGCTAGTGTGCGCTAGAGATAGGAGTCGAGTGGATCAGAAGGCTGGGTTATGTGTGTGGGTGTGAGAGAGATAGAGAGAGGGTGCATGTGAGTCACATACAAACAAATATCAGAGAGAAATGAGATCTAGAGAGACGGAGTTTTGTGTCTGCGAGAGAGAAAGATATTTCACAACGAGAGTGATAGCTAGAGAGACATATGAGGGAACACAAGATATCTCTAGGGAGAGAGGGTGTGTTTGAGCAACATACAAGAGAACAATGGAGAAATATGAGACCCTGGGAGACAGAGTTTGTGTTTGTGTGTGAGAAAGAGATATTGAAGAGGAAGAGTCGTAGGTTCTCATATCTAAGGAGCGAAAGACATCTCTGTATGAGGGGTGTGCGAGTGGCACACATGGGAATAGTTGAGAGAAATGAGACCCCAGGAGCCAAAGGTTTTTGTTTGTGTGAGAGAATGAGATTCCACATGGAGAATCATAGCTAGAGACACATAGGAGGGAGCGAGATATTCATAGAGAGAGATAGAGTGATGAAGGTCGAGGGAGAGAGTACCGTCAGTGTGTTATAAAGATAAAAGATCATTGTTGACACACAGGTAGCACGAGAGATGCCTGAGAGACGATGAACACGTATAGGTCCAGAGAGATAGTCCTGTATAAGCATGAGTGATAGCTATATGAGAAGAATATCTGGATTAAAGGGGATTCAAATATTTAAACTGGAGATCACGACATCGATAATATCATAACGCAAATTGGTGTATCAAGCATGCATATTCATTTGAATTTGGGCACACATGTAATGTTATATAGTTTATCAATATTGGTGATCCATAGATTCTTCAATTACAAACAATGCATGGTTTATATGCAATTAATGTCTAAAAAGGATTAAACTATATGTTGCGTGTGTGAAACACATTATACATGTTTGAGAAGTTAAAAAAACCCCGCATGAAACAGACATTGATTGGAGACAGTTAGCGAGGAATGCATACATTGGATTTCAACATAAAGTGGTTTTAAATATTTGAAAATCCAAATTGATGGATACAACCTTATGAATCTGAGATCATGCCATTTGTAAACCATATTTATGTATAAATGGTGTTGTGCTTTTGAAAGTATATATAAAAAAACTGATGTATATAGATTGTAATTCCAATTGAAAATTGATCCCGCCCGAAAAAAATAGTAGAATACAAACGGGATTCGAATTGAGTTGGCATGGTAAATGTGCACTGTGCAAAATTTGAACGAAGCGGGGAAAGTCGCAGTAACCCCGCCCGAAACCAAAATCTGCGAGATGGAAATCACTACTGCCTATCCCTGCCACGCAAAGCCTATCTGCTGGATTTCTATAGGTTTCGATAGGGGTAGGTTTGTAATTTCACCCCAACGTGACGTAACCGCCTCTCACCCGGATTCATACACGGTGGGTGCCAAAACACAATGTGCCCTCGGCCGAAATCGACTCCCTCCCTGATTCATATTCATACACGGTGGGTGCCAAAAACAAACTCTCGTCGGCAAATATTTGGTGTATGCGAGATTACCATCCTATCCCCAACCGACTAATGTTGCTGTGATGTAGTAGAAATTTGAAATGGGGGCTAAGTTTGTACATTTCCTCGCATTTGAGACAAGTGCGCCCCGAATACATGGTACCCCCCCTTCCTCTCTACCTCACTTTTCCCCATTCGTACTCCGTGGGCGCCAAAACACCCTCTCCACCTCGCCCTCCTCCATCCGCTGCCGTCCAACAACCCATTTACCGCCATTCTCCTCCACCATGCCGGAGCTGATACCCCGACGCCGCCGTCAATTACAAGAGATCGACCTCTCTCATACACGCATTCGGACCGGGATCGTTGCATCCCGTCCTCTCGCTTCATCCCCACCGTCGTCCACCTTGCCGGCGCCACTCCTACGACCGTCTCATCCACCGCGCCTCGCCGCCACCGTCTACCCTCCTAGATTTGCTTCCACACCGCCGACAGCCATCACCACCGCAGCACCGTCAAATTCTCAGCAGATGCATACACGGTGCCGCACCAGAGGTGGTACTCTTTCGTATCTGCTCAAACTTATTTATCGCAGCAAGAAAATAGATCACCACTGCTTTACTCTGATTTCTTGTCTTGGTTGCCTTTGTCTGGTTTGCACCTTTAGATCCGCCATGGCACGCTCAACACTATACTCCCAATGCTTATGGTTTTCCCCTTTTATATTCCACACTAGTTAAATCACAGTAGACTAAATTTCAAAATTGGGTCAGTCGACTTTTCAGAGCTCGCCGGAGTTCCTGGTGCGATCCAAGGGGCTCGGGTGGTTGTGGGGCCTCACCGAACGAAGAAAACTCAACGCGGGTGGGGGGTGGGGGTGGCGGAGGAACACAAGGGGTGGGGGCCAGTGGTCCGGCCCGCGGCCCGTGCGGTGTTCTGTATGGGAAGAATTAAGAGACGAGGAAGAAGAAGGGTTAGGAGACGTAGGATCTTCATCCAACCGCCTGAAATGGTCGAGAGACAGTTGGGAGTTGCATTCTTAATGCGCTCTGGTTCATCTTGTGTGGGCATTGCGCAACCAACATTTTATTATCCAAAATCTGTTTGCTCTTCTTTACCATGTTTGATAGTGCTGGCCTGTACGTGATCGATAGGCTTTCAATTACTAGCGGCAATACAACACCGTATTTTCAAGCCAGTTCCACTTTCCCAATTTATATATCGTGGTTATGGTGTACCCCTGTTATGTACACTATGATCTACCTCGTTGCAGTGTGCTCTTGTTATCATGGTTTGGCAATAAACTCTGTATACAGTATATTATGAACCTATCATCTGCCAGCTATCCTTACTTCTGGAGCCTATTTTTTTGTGTACTTGTGCCAGATTATATAAATGCACGCACGATATTACAACACACATGAGCTCTCTCATCAAAATCCAGTGATAGCACATAAGTGTTTACAGGGGCGCCCCTATATTAGAATATAATCTGCATTACAAAGATAATCTCACAACTATTTATGTTTTCATGGTTCTCAGATATTATACGCAATTACAGTGAATATCAGAATCCGCGCATCAGAAGATTATTGTGGAACACTGCAATGACTTACAAAATTGGCACCAAGGCATTGAGTGCCATTCTGGAAGCAATGAAACTCATACGCTCCTCACCTGTTGATTCTTGTTCAGAATATCATCCTAATGACTATTCTAACCTCGAGGAGTCAAAGGCAGATGGCCTATCCTGTTCACCCATCAAGGTTCCTGTTCTAATTTGGCAAGGTTTTATTGATTGTGCGTACCTTGCATATGTTGTATCGCATTTCTTCTACTTTGTTGCACCACCATCTGCTTAGTTTACTCATCATATAACTCGAGATGCCATGCCCATCCATTATCAATACATATTCCATCTGTCGTCATACCATGTTTCTCCACTCAAATGTTGTTCTTGTGCATCATACATCAAAAAGTAAGAGGGTGATTGCCGAACTTGAAGGAGCACCAGCAAAGTCCTTGAAAAACGTGGTGGTGCTGGAGAAATCAGACAACGCCCCGCTTATATTGGTTGTACAACCAGTGACACAAAACATAGGACCGACTCTAGCAGACTGTACCCATACTTCACTGGCCACAGCACTAGCCCCACCACACATGACCTGCACTCCAGCAAAAGGTATACCGATTTCATTTTCCATAGCACCAGCCGTACCACAGAAAAATCACACTCCAGCAAAAAGTACAGCAAGTCCATCGGCCGAAGACCTATCCCAACTTCAGAGACGGCCAATTCCTGCAGATT